>NW_012028352.1:781381-809281 GCF_000956235.1 Wasmannia auropunctata
ATAAAATACAATTGAAACTTAAAATCAGTATGCGTATTATAGGAGCAAAGAAAAAAACGTAAAATGTAAAATGTAAATATTATCTAAAATACTGAGAGTATAATATACAAATAAAATAACGAGTGAGAAAGAAAAAAAAGGCAAATAATGGCAAATACGGCGCGTGCATTAAAATTATATTACAAAAAAAGAAAGAAACATTTGACGGATCGCTTCAGGATCCCACGCCCAGGCGACACTGTGATTATGGAAAAAATGGCACATTTATTATATTAGTGATAGTAATATTACTAATGATATAATTACATATTTTTTTCTTTCTCAATCGATACACTTGTTCACTCTCTCATATTCTTTCTCTCTCTCTCTCTCTCTCTTGCACCCTTCCGTTTATTCAGTTTAGATATTTATATTCATCTCGTTTACTTCATTAATATTAATATTCGCATCATTCTTCTTAATCGCATGTAGGGTCGAAGAGATCGGTTTCAACATCCTCGAGGCCCATTCACACAAACTGCCTACAACCCACTTACGCATTAATCCTTTTTTTTATTACATATTATACAATATTATATATCTAATATAGTTACACCCTTATATGATATGATAATTATCGATTCGCAGTTGTATCAATGAAACTGAACCCTTACACACAATTAGACCGCAACAAATAGTCCCTTACGTTCTCATCGATATTTACGCTTAACAGTAATCATAAATTGAAATCGGTCCTTCTAACCAACTCGTATCAAACGAAAATGCGGTGTCCCCCCCTCCCCTCAACCGTGTCCTCGATATGCGCGTATTTGAAAATAACATCATTAAGAGCATAATTACTTCGTTTCATGTACAAAGGTCTGTGTGAAGGGGCCATTACGGCCGATAGTTTCGACTTCAACCCCCCAGTATGTAGACCTCTTCGCTCTTCAGCTTCATTTTGACTATCTACGACTATCGACACGTGTCTAGCTTAGACTGGCTTACGAGCTATTTATTGTCGTTATTATTTTACATGATTACCTTCGCGAATACAGATGTGTGATCGTGTATCTTATTAGTGTCTGTGAGCGGCTCTTTTTGCAATTTAACGCAATGTACATTTATAGTTACGTTCTCTCTTCCTCTTTTTCGCTCTCTCTCTCTCTCTCTCTCTCTTTCTCTTTCGCTCTCCTTTTTCTCTTTGTTAAATATAATTTTATAAAGCGTCGCCGAAGCAACGGAGCATGATTAATGATTATTAATTAAATGCGGAGCGAGGTTGTGCGAGTTCTCTTGCCGATCAGATTGCCTATAATCTACAGATCCTGATCGAGAACGAAAGTGATTTTATGGTAGGTCTACGATCTAGAAAATATGTAAGTTTACAGTTTATAAAAATCAGCGTTGGGATAATCTTTTCAATTCTTCCCCTGTTTTGTGTCATTAATTTGGAAAATAAAATATTTATAATATGTTAGTATTGTATCAAATATTACAGAGTATTAACAGTACTTAGTACTGTATGATCGCATTCTGATTCGCAATCATAGAAAGATGTTTATTTTACATTTATATCATGCATGCGTACGTGTTCAGCGCAGTATCTTTGAAACATTTTTCTCACATATCATATATCATGCAACTGAGATAAGCAGATATTCAGTCCAAATAATTCAAATTTTGTAGCAAATTACAAAAATAAAAGAGAAAATTACTTTAATAAAGTGTTAAAAAAAATTTCTAATTCACATCTTGTCACTTAAAATGGCTTAATAATTATTTAAATATAATAAATGTTACATGTAATTATGTATAGCGATAAAATGATGTAATTCAGAGAAAAACATTATCGCAAAAAATTTTAATATAAAAATATTCGAATTTTTTTAGTCAAGTTAAAAATTGAGCGAAAGAGAGAAAATATGTTGCGGATTCCTACAATAAATATACATATGATATGTTTGACATATTTTGATATGAGTTTAGATCCTAAAAGTCGGTAAAGGAAAAGCCTGTCACAGGGTCTGAGCAAGAATATATAACATTCATATCCTCCGTAATTTCTACGAAATAACTGTTATGCCTTTGAAGAAAAATATAGCTGTAGATATATAAGAGAAGATGTTCTCGATAGATGAAAGGAAAAAGAAAGTAGAACAGAAAAGAGGCGAAATAAACACGGGCACACTCGATGCATTTGCGTTGGTTTCTTTTTTTTCAATAAAATTTATTTAAGAATCTAAATAAATTAAAATACATGGCAACTGGGTACAGATACGTTTGAGCTATATTTTTGTCCAAAAACAAAAATGTCACGTTCTTTTCTCACGAAAGATCTTATTAACGGTAATTAATCAATAATAATAATAATTAATAATAATTAATCATGATTATGACGGATTGATTGGTTTGGCTCTTCTCTTGTGCGAGTTTCATCGCATTCATAACGATCTTATATCACGCCTTATGAAGCTTTATCTATTTCATTCGCTCGATCTATATTCCACTTCACCACGCATGTATAAGTACAGAAAGTTTGCTCGAACGATCGGTGGCAAAGGTAGCGCAGGAAGAGGAGCTCCATGAATATTCGAAATGTCCAGAATGATTCGACGACGTACCAAAACCAGTCGATGCCATCGAAAGATCGTATTTTCTCCCGCGAAACGCGGCATCGTAAAAGAAAAGCACTGCATAACGCATTTGTGAAGTGCGTCCGTAAACATTGTCGTAACAAGGGTATGTTTCGCATTAAGCGTTGTAGTATTTTTTTCGCAATGCGCACGTCTTGGCACATATAAATGCTTTTCAATTCTTGCTGATAATGTATACGCATGTCTCGTGGCAAATTGTTGTGAAAACGTAAAGCATGCAATCAGAGTCAATAATTGTGAAAAGAGATCTCTAATTCTTCCTTTTCGCTTCACTTTTACTGCCCAATGCTTTTCTCAATGCCGCAATATAATATTTGCTTGACAATTCCATTTTGGAGTCGCAATTTGTATCCGTGTTAAGACATGGACAATAAAAGAGACGTAATACATAAAAATTATTAATATAATAATTCAAGAATGTCCTAAAATGTCTTAAATTATGAATCCTTCATTATTCTTAAATTAAAGATTGATCGTATAATTCGAACGATCAGTGTAATAAAATTAACAAAATCATTTGTTGAAAGTAATGCAAATGTTATCTCTTATAGTGTTATTTTCTTACAATGTATGTACGCTTTCGGTTTTGGGCACGGATCGTTCACGCTATTTTCCTACGATTACTATAAAAATATTTTATACAAAATCCGAAATAATTAAAATGGCATGTAATAAAAATGAGATGTGATTTGCATATAAATTATGCTTAATATAAAACTATAACTGAATGTATTAATAATATCCACTTCGACATTAAAACCAAGGGGGTTTTCTATAAAAATGGCACTTAAATGGCATACATAATCAAATTCTATAGCCGTAAAAAAAAAAAAAACTTGAAGAATAGTAAAATAAATACATGCTGATGAACTTTAAGTAGGGTATCTTCACGGCCACGGTTTCTTATTTTCTCTGAGATAGTAAATATTGATGTTAAAAACGAGAGTATTTCAAACGACGCGGTGTCATAAGAAATTTTCATTATTATTTATGCGTTCCTTGCAGCTTCTTTTTATACATTTGTATAAATGATATATATACTACGTATCAAGTATATTTTATCTTTCTTTTATCTTGCTTTTTTTAGGAAAGCAAATTTCGTAAAAAATGACATATTTAAAATTCTCATTCTCTATGTTTTCCTAATCAAAGTTGCATGTGTCAGAAAAGAAGCTGCAAGCATCGAAATGCGATTTTCTTATCATACCGCGAGTTACAAATGGTGTTCTCGCGAGCGTGAACGAACCGCTAGCATCTTCACAATTCACATTCTGAACGCTTGTAAATAATAGTTTCTATATACAATATTGCCAGCGTCTAATGATCAACATAAAGGCGACATAATCCATAATATCGGCAAAGAGTTAAATTCTGTTAAAATCGGATAAGTTTTAAGAACGAGAAGTTCTTAATCATCGAGGTTTGCCGATTCTGTAAATTTATATATTATATGATCGAAAAATGTATATTTAAGTATATATCTAATCGATTCGGAAATATGCTGCCTTTATTTTCATCTCTAGTCAATGACTCTGTTATTTTTCTCGCCAACTCGAGTTCTTCTTCCTAGCTATTGCGCGTTACAACGTAAACGTGTCGGTAGTGTATACACAGAAGTGGGCAATTTAACATGAGTCAGCAGCGAAGTTCGATCGTTAATAAAATCTCGATCGTACTACACATTATATATTTCGAAAGAGGAACCATATTCCTTTGTTTTTTTCTTTCCGCTATTTATAAAAATAATTTGAAGCCGCCTTGAGGGGGTAGATGCCTCTTAAAACTACTTGCCCTATGCTTGGGTGAGCGCGTACGGAACTTCTTGCCTTATTACATTGCATATTCGTAGAATTGCGAAAAAAATTATGGGTATTCCTGCTTTTTGCTGCAGCATTAAAACATATGTTCTTAAATTAATAGATATGGATAAAGATTTCTCTAGACCAAAATACAATTCAGATATAAAAAAAATTATACAAATGAATCAATTTATATATATGTATTTATACATATATAAAATAATATGAACAAGATATTTTTAAAAAATACGATTAAGATCGTATCACTCTTATTTCCTATTCTTTCTTCTACTAACTTTTACGCACCACATAATATCCACAATTTTTTTTGCACATTCCCACAACTTATAAGAGCAGAGAAAAATCCTACATGGGTATGTAGTAAGTCATGTCCATAAACTTGTTTTCTTTTTATTAATTTTAAGATGTATCTACCCCTTAACACAGAATGATACCGCCACTGAGCCGCTGCTACTGCGGCTGTGGTGGATTGTGCTGAAGGGAAGGTTGTGGACCCTAAAACAGACATACGTATAATTTTATTTATCACATCCCAAAGTAATCCCAAAGCTTGTGCGAACTTTAAATTTGACAGAATCTTACGGGTAATGCGGGGAAGGGCGGTTGGGAGTGCGCGTGCGGATGAGAATGCGGATGTGCTATGTGCGCTGCAAGATGGCCTGGTAACTTCGGACCATCCTCGGCTTTCTCCTCTTCTCTTCTTTTTAAACACGCAGCCTTCGGATTAAGATTCCGCTCTGAAAGAAAAGAAAGAATGGATTAAACACACGAATATTTATACAGAATGATATGATACGACTGATCGAAAAGCAGATATACGCACCTCTGACTTGTTGCTCGAGTGTCATTATGACTTCAACAGCCATGTTGAGAATACCGAGTTTCGTTTGAGGTTTGTCCGTCTTCAGGTGTGTCATACACATTCTACCAAGTTCCTTCAGAGCCTCATTGATGTCCCTAATACGTATCCTATGACGAAAAATGAAATTTAAGCATAATGTATTTTCTTTAAATTTCATTGTTAAAGAGAGAAATAAGCTTAGTTGAACGTGTGATAATTTCGTAATAATGTTATATCTTTCAATATCTACTTACACACTCATCGCATTAAGCAATCTTTTTCTTGTGTACGTTTACAGCAGAAAAAATTAATACAGCCAAACAAATTATGAGAAATGTAATCGTACAATATCATGTATATTTTGCGATTCTTTATTAATATACAAATGCAATTGCGTAAAAGCATGTGATAGCAGTAAATTTTTCATGCATAGATATATATACCAGAACATGCCAATTTCGTGAAATAATGTATATAATATATGAAGAAACATGTCATTTATTTTCATCGTTATCGAGAAAATACTTTTAGTGGTCATGTTACATTGTTATGTCACATATACATAGAATACGGGCCGCCGTTACTATTAACCTGAATTGTCATATCACTGTGGATCAAATAAAATCTAGTTCCTTTATGTCCTGCTGCGTATATCATCGGTCTTACCTTTCCCTAGCGTTATTTGCCTGCCGCCTCTCTTTCTCCCTTTGTGCCTTCATGTCGGGATCATCATCCTCGTCCTCAGCGCTCGAACAACAGTTGCGCAATAACAATACGCGATTAATCACCTGGCTTACGTCACAACTTACTCTAGCCTATATATCGCTTAAATTACCTAACGGCAATCGAATTACTAACGTAAGCGACACACGCGCGCGCGCGACACAGTCGCAAATTGCAAGAAGATTGCCTTTGACTTGCTGCTGGAGTCTAATCACCTAATTGTTGTTCGAGCGGATTTTGCGTATAATACACATACGTTTTCTTATTGCAATATAGACAAACGATACGATAATGAACACACGCAGGTGGTTTCGTAATTTTGAAATCGTGGATAATAAGTAGGTTACGAATTTTAAAGGCCCGTATTCTTTGCACAGAGAATAAACAATCGTTGGCAAATAATCACGTCAAGGGACAAATGATCTTTCGGTTTCGAAATATGTAGATCTTCTATTTTGATGCTGTTACCTAGAAAATTAGAGAATGCAGATGACATCTATACAATCGTCTTTTCACTTTTTCCTTTCGGAGCGACATAATTTTGGAAGGAATTAAAAATAATCACAAAATAATAAGAGAATAAAAACAGTACAGAAAGAATTAAAAATATAATAACATCGAAATAGATATTTAATTATGTATACTGTAGAAAGAGCGATATATCAATCGACTTTTATTTTAACTATATATATATATATATATGACAATGCCTCATAAAAATTTATACGATACGTGTATGACCAAAACACAGTGAGATCAAGTTCACAAAATCATTATCAGTTCACAAAAAATACGACATGTTCTTTCATTTGTACAAAGGTAGTAAAAAAAAAAGCGCTTGTGGAGGGGTAAAAAAAAGAGAAAAGTCTATACAACTGAGCAATTTGATGCAACGTTCAGTGATGCAGAATAAGTGCGGAATGTTTCTAAACGAAGTGGCATGCCTAGGGACCGAATCGCAGCTGAATTAAAATGAGACTGATTTGCAGGTACGCACGAGAGAGCTGTTAACATTCCATCATGTCTCATCTCATTTCTGTCCTCTTAACCAGAAACATTTTAATTTTCACGCCTGAATACGGGCCTTATACAGTGCAACGGATGTAAAAGGATTGCGGGACAATCTTGTACTCATATGTTGTAACAAAATCGTAAACATGCCGTGCGTCCCCCCCCCCGCCCCTGATCATTCGTGAATTAATCGTCTCACGGTTTATTGCTCGTCACACAAATAGTCACCTCGTTTTTAGGCATGCATACGACTAGGTGGCCAGGAACTTTCCCCGGGAAAATGTACAGCGGAGTTTTTCTTCCTTTTTCCAGTGAGTTACGCTCGGCGACGCGGATATACGTACGCGTATCATCCGCATCGCAGGCGACGTGTATTATAATATTTTAGGGATTGCGGGAGCGGAAAGGAAATTGTTTGTATCAAGATGCAACGAAGTGCGTACTGCGTGTGTTCACTAACCTTTCACGCACGTTGTTGGCCTGGCGACGTTCTTTCTCGCGCACCGCTTTGGTGCCAGGATCGTCGCAGTCTTCATCGGCGCTCGAACAACGGTTGTTCAAAGACACAGCAAGTTAGTTCGGGAATGAATTTTCGAGGGAATCGGATGCAAGCGCATCTCCAATTAATTATTATTAATATGTTCGATTATTTTTTCACAAAAAAAACTCTCAAGTTAAGTGCAGCGAGTGATCTAAGTTTCTTTTCGACGTCCATGAGACTCGGAGCGAAACGAACGGACGTTGATAACCGCGTGTGTCGATCGTAACTTCTCTTATTTACTTTTATTTTTATTTTGTTTTTTGCCATTGTTACTCGACACGTCTAAATCTATCGAGGGATTTATTTAGAAATTTTTATCTCGAAAAATCTTTTCAAATACTTACTATCTGCGCGATCGCTTCGTTCCCTTTCCTTGCGACGTCGAGTTGACTGTGGCAGCCCCGATCACACCGGCCGCGAGTTCGCTGCTCGATGGCTTCGTCTCGCCGCCGCTACTATCGGGCGGATCTTTCCTCTTTTCTAGGGGGATGTATTCTGCTCATTATTAATACTGCCGCGTAACATTTTTACGACAATCGCATTGTTACATATATATAATTCGCAAGACACAGAAGAAACCAGCTAAAACTCTTTTTATGTCCAGTCCGAAGGGAAGAATGTTTCTCTTTCCTTCGTAATTCCGTGGATAATTGACGAAACGTATCTCAGGAGATTTAAAAGGCGAACTATGACAGCAGCCTCATTCGAGCACTGCCGCCAGATTATCTGATGCAACCGCGGAAAAACGGCACGGACTTTACCCGGAAACGGAGAAAGAATAAACGCGGCCGACCTTCGCCGCAGACGGCGATCACGATCTTCGATTATCCTGGAGCTTTAAGCAAGGAGGCTTAGTCACGAAACCGTGAAAAGCGTCCAATTAGGAGCAGGAAGCGCGCTTTACGGGATTTCGCTCAACCCTGATTCAGCCCCGATCGCCTTAAACGTTTTCTCTCTCTTTCGCTTGATGATTCGCGGAGAGTATTAGCTCACCGTATGAGCCGCGAGTGTATCTCTTTAAAAGTCCTTCCCTCGCGGGACAATCGCACGACGCGGATAAATCAGACGCGCGGTGCTGTGTGCGAAAGTGCGATCACTTTTGCATCGCGCTCGATGACGCACTGCAACCGAAACGCAGCAAGTATCCGCGCAATTGAAATCCGCGTACTTCCTTAAAGGATTCGTTTACTTTTCAATGCGCTATTTTTCACGAAAGTTATTGCAGATGAGATTTTCGCGAATTTCCATCTATTCCTACGCGTACAAAGCGCGTAAACAGTTTCCAAACCCGCAGGAATGTTCTGCATTCCTACGGCCAGCTAACGTAACGCAGGATCTCCTAATCCGTATAGTAAAAGGATACCAAATGTTCTCCGTCGGCATAATGACTCTAAAGAGTGCGGGAGGCCGAAAGGGACGGAACACAACGAGGCGGAAGAGAAACGAAGAGCGAGATAACCGAACGTACACTCGCGGGAATAATGCAGGCACGACCGCCGGACAGCAAAGACTTCGCGTGATTTATCTAATATTTCCTTATTCGGCCGCGAGTCCGTTGTGTGTGGAACACCTGGGTGCCCCGTCCCTTTTTCCCTCTCCTTCGCGGGAATTCATGGGAAAAGTGACTGCTCGATGATGCGATCATGCGAGAATAGGCAAGAACGGCGGGTGATCGAAACGTAATGCGTAATCACGATTCTTGTTCTTACGGAAAAAAAAAATCACCGGATGTTTTTAACGCGAGAATAGAAATAGATCGAGATCATCAAGATTATGGCGATTATCGCCGCCGGTTAATCGCGAGCCGGTTTCTCCTGTGCTGCAAATTATATCGCGATTCACTCCGATACGCCACTTCGGGGTCAACTTACTGGCATTCGTCACAGGTAACCTTTCGATCTTGATCGAACCATCTGTGTCGGGCGTAGGCGTAAGACCGGGATAGGAACCCTGAGGTTGCGTCACCGTTACCGCAGGATGTGGACTCGCCTGGAAGTGAGAGATAGTAATACTATAAGCGTATCTCGCGAAATAATTAAAACGGGGACGGGTATAGGGCGGCAATCCTTCCGTGATTGTAACTGCCCCCGGTATTTTTGGCCAAGTTCCTTACCAAATGTTCCAGCTGCGGTGGTGAGGTATGCGAGTATAACCCGCCGTGTGGACCGACCGGGCCAAGATGAAGAGCCACTTGACTTTCGGCGTGATTCCTCAGTACGTTTATGGCATCGTCTAACCGCTCCTCCATCCGTGCCCCCTGTACCAACAGAATACCGAAGATGCGACTCGATTACGCGCCGGTAGTTCGAAATTGTCTGTTGCCTCTCATTACGTATTATTACGAGGGATGCTACAGGGAGACGGTTTTACTTTCCTTGGATACTTATGGTTTATTTCAGAAAAGTTTCCAAGGGAGGAAATCAAAGTTAACATTAAATTCTTTTTATTTCGCTTCTGAATATTCCACGATAGAAAGATAGTTTTGCTAACCGAAGAGGTAGAGTCTCGGAAGAAGAGTATAGAATATTATAAGATTATATAAAAAAATTCGATTAGATCAATTAAATACAGTTTAATGCCGATTATCTAATTATCGAAACGCGTTTTTGTTAATAGAAGAAAAAATACAAGCTACGATTATACATTGTGCACAATGAAGACCTCATCACAATATATAATCATAATTAATCGAAAGCGTAATCAGCAAAAAGTGCAATGGACATGTCTTGGCATTTGTCTCGTGGCGTGAACATGCGTAAAAAAAAGAGTATGGAAAAGAAGGGAGAGTGAACGAGAAGGGTGGTGAAAAAAAAAACTGAAATTCGGCGGTCCTCACCTCGGCGTGGTCGCGAAGGAAGCCGATGGCATCGTCTAGCCTCTGCTGTTCAGGCGCCGGCTTCACACACAACACCAACGCAACAACAAAACCAAAAAAAAAAGAGAGAAACAACCAAGTCAACACAACGTTCACAACAAACAGGGCGGAATAAATAAAAAAAGTGCGTCGTCAAATGAACGGGAGGGACGATAAACTTAATAATTTCTCAACGCAAGTGGGGGGCGGTGGCGGGGGAGGATATAAATAAAATAGCCGCTCGTAAGGGAAGCACACAAACGGTGATTTCTCGGTGCAAACGCGATCTCATGCACTTTGTGCGACTTTAGTGCTGCGTGATTATGTGCGAACAGTCGATTGTAAATCTTTCGTAATGAAAAATAAATCTTTGACACAAACAAGAACAAATGACATTCTTTCCTTACTTCCGCTTGTATATCGCTTTTCTATTGCTCGTAACAATCCTCCCCCCCCATTTCCCTCCTCAAAAAAAGATAAAAATTACGCGCGTGATAATTGACAATATCGTCGACGTGTAACGTACGAAATTTAGCGAAATATCATTGGAATAACATGGCTATCGTGTTACAGCGCTTGTAAAAATTTTCCCGTGCATGTTTTCGAAGCGACCAAAAAAAAAAAAAAAAATCTTTCAACGATGTCCGACCGATTATACTTCGATTAATTTCCATATATTGCAAAGGCTATAAATTGATAAAATAATTTAAACAACGTTGAAAAAGTCCTGCGTCTTGTGCCGAGCCAAGAGATCGTCGTTAATTAGTTAATCGTACAAATGTGAGATACATACCATGTGAATACCACGATTGGGGTCCGCCGTAAAATGCGGAGAGACTGGCGCGGCTCCAGGTGCCCAACCTGGTGCCGAGCCGGTTAAAGGTGGTGGCGAACTGACGGGCGTAGATGGATTACTGCTATAACTGGATACTGATTGGTCCGTGGGGTAAATCTGTGAAAAACGTCGCGATAACGACGCAGTCGTGACATAACACTACAAGGTACGATCGTCCGAATCATCCGCGAAGCAACAATGTCGCGTCGTAAAGTGAGATGTATTATCCAAATGACGCGACAAATGTTACATTAAATTGCGAAAACAACTCTAGACGCTACATAAATAATTTACATCATTCAAGTATTATTCGTCTCATCTAACGGATAATATCCATTATTTCATTACGTTTTGTCTCCGTTCAATACTCTTTTAATCTATTATGGCATTATGCTTTAAAAAAAAAAAGAACTTGACTTGACGACGGACACATACTCGGGTGCTTACGACGGATGCGAGGGCCTTGCCGAGGGTGTCGTCCGTGGTGGATTGCTGGTTCGTCGTGGGCGCAGTGTTGGGCGCGGGAGGCGCGGTCGTCGGTGCACCAGGACTATGGCTATATTGCAACGATGCCGGCGACGGCGCCCCTGTGCCGCTGTTCGCCGCGACCACGGCACTACCCCGGAATGTCGACATTGGCGGCAGGGAAGCCGCACTGGTCACCGCCGAGCCCAGGATCGGCGCTGCAGATTCACCGTTCGGCGACATCGCCGAGTATGCCTGAAACCGCCAAGCGCAAATGGTTCGACGCTCGGTTCTTGTGGTAACCGTCTCGGGGCGAAGTCGTGGGAATACACGATCTTCAACGTTAATTATCGAACTTGCGTCCAGTATGCTGGAATCTAGCTCTCTCTCCTCGGAGGTTCTCTGTTGTAGGAGGAATTTCTATAGGTTTCGCAGGATTGCGTCGTCCGATTTGTGAAACATCTTAATCTTCATCATCGTGGATTTCGTCGCAGGAGAAATTTCAGGATAATCAGGAATTCCGCTGCAGGACTTCGGAAAGGAGTGTCTTCTCTGAGCGCGTGCATGCGTGCGCGGAACGTGGGATTTGATTTATCCTGTGCAGTTACAAACGATAAAGGTCCCCGTTACAAGAATCCCGAGTGATTTCCAGGAGCGGCGTGGCGCTCGGCGATTTGTACGATTGCCTTCAAGCGCGTCTCTCTATGTAGTTATAATGGATCGCCTACCGACCAGCTTTGATATCGGATACGCCAAGCGTGGGATATAGCGCTCTCTCGCACCTACTGAAACCGCTCGTAAAAGTCTAATTTTAAGCCACCATCGCCGCCGACGCTCTATGGAGCGTAGTGTATTTATCAACAAATTAGAGTAGCCGCGGGGAGACGCCTATACGGAGACGTGTAGGTACGTGCCCCGCGTGAAACGTTGCCTTTAAATCGACGCTCTTATGAAGAAATATACGAATATCACGGTTGAAACCGAGGAAGATTTTCGGCGCGTCGACGGATATGCTAGAAAAACTTAGGCATCCAGCGGGGATCTCTTCTTCGATGGACGCGCGGACTCGGCGCCGTTCTCGGAAGATGGGTCATTAAACTAGAAGCTCGTAAATGTTTAATCTTTGGTAACCGAAAGAAATCCTTACCTCATGACGCTTGACTCCATCCTTCTTGGACGTGTTCGGCCTAAATCGTACAACGTTTCTTTACGACGTTTCTTGTCATATCACATAGGCCAAAAGGCCTCACTGTAGCTACGCGAACGACAATAAAATGGTTTGTCTTACAGTAGTCATTAAAACTCGGACTTTATGATCAGAGAGAGCGCCGGAAGTTTACAGCGATCTATTTGTATATATGTATATAAAAGTATGATGTTTTGATAAAAGTGAAAATAATTCGTCGGACGAGATTGATTTCTCAGTCGTTTACTGGTTGTCGGCGATTCCCGATCGGAGGGATCGCGATCGCGACGTCATACGCCGGTAGCAGAAACCTCCTCTCGTTATCTCAAAGCGAGAGAGAGAGAGAGAGAGAGAGGCTGCCGAGAGACGGGTACGAGGTGCCACGAAGAGGAGGATTTCGTGGTAACCATGAACGGCGTAAATCAAACGAAGGCTGCACTTGACTAGAAACACGGGAGTAGCGGGAGGGTCGGGGCTATATATAGACGCCAGTGAGTCATTTGACGTTACTCCGGGTACGTGGAGCACTGTCAACAGTGTCTCTCAACCATGGCGAGGCGATGAAGAGAGAGCGCGTCTCTCCTCGCGCGCACGCGACAATCAACCGGGTGGTCCGAAATAAGACAGCCAGAAGAGACCACCAGCTGGCCCGTCGGATCACGGTTGACGGAGAGGATTAGAGCCGACGCCGCGTTTGGTCGGAGAGTAATGGCCGACCGCGAGAAGCGACGCGCGGCTCGTCCTCGAGACGACCTGGCGGCGCGCGGCGCTTCGCGCGAATTCGCCGAGAGACGATTCGTCGGCGAGATTTAGCAAGGGCGATCACCGCGCGATCGGAATTTATCACGTTCCGCGGAAAGCCATCAAGCGTTACGATAAATCCCTTGAAAAGTTCGCGTATTTGTGGACGTTCTCTCGATCATGAACGTCGAGAACGTCGAGAATCCCCGCATCTCTCGGAATTTCGTCCGAGAACGAGTGCATTTCGAAGCAGCCGTCCGTCCGTTTCGACGTACAGCAACGTCGAATGGGATAAAATTTCGCGAATTAACGGAATTCAGCGGCAGAGGCTGAATTCAGCGACCGCGACTGATCGCGATATGCCGGAGCTCGCGATGAAATTACGGGCGCACGAGGTTCTCCGATTCGAAAAATCGATCTTCCTCGTCGTCCAATTCAATTTTTACACGTCGATTACGCAATCAAGGTTTCGTCGGACCCGCGTCGACTTTCGGGATGGTGAGAGAGAGAGAGAAAGGGAAGGGGGGCACCAAAGCTGCTCGCGGGAGGCACATCGATCTTCCCGTAGCACCCGAGATTAGGTTGCCCGCTTAGGTTTTTAATCTGTCGACTTCCTCGTCGAACTCACGTGTTCGACGACAAGAGAGTACGGAAGAAGGAATATCCCCTGTGTCTATTACAAAGTTCCAGAGACGGCGTTTTCCGCGACGGCGGCGGCTCCGTAGGAACCAGCACCCGAGTCACGCGTGATTGATCGTTTCTTCGAGTTCGGCCGCGGCAAGGGGATGGCCAGGAGAGAAACGAGAGAAAGGAAGGGAGAGAGAGTGAGAGAAATAGACGGTGGATAGGAAAAATCACTTACCATGGGGTCGTGGGGTAGGTGCATGGGATAGGCTGGCTGCGCCAGGTGAGAGGGTGCGTATCCACTGTATGGGGGCTGGACACCACCGCCGCTACCCGTCCATGGGTCGCCCGGACCGGTTCCTGTAGTATTACCATCTGTAACAAGAAAGAGAGAGGGTGCGGGTTTCGATCAATCATGTGTCATCCGATTATTATTCGAATCCAAGATCTAAATAATCGATTCTCAGAGCGACCACATTCGATGAAAGGGAGATTTGAGAATGTCTCGATAATGCAGACGCTATAATACAAATTACGAGATATAAATAAGAATTTTGCGATGCATTATTGGAGACTCTCCCTTGAAACGTTCTTCCTTTCGACGCCCCGGCATCGCTCTCGTCGCGTTCGTAAAAGTTCTCTCTCGAACGTAATTGAAGTATCGCGATGTGGAATACTGATAGAACCTCGTCGACTACCTCGGGCTACTTTCTACGTCATTGGAGCGGGAAATAATAAATAATAGAGCACGTGGCGTTCAGCGAGCGGAGAATGTCGCGCACGTGCCCGGATAATGGGCGTCCAAATCGAATTAAAATGCATCCTCGCGCGGCGTTTAATCGAATTTCCCTACTCGTCAGGGCCGCCTTGCACTTCGCTTCATAAATGTTTGTACAATTTCGGTCGATTAACACGACGTCGACGACGTCGACAACGGCGTTGCCGCTCCTAGCTGCACGCGCGCCCGCCGCGCGCCAAACTTCCTAATCAAGCGACGATGTCATTCCTTCCGCAGTAATTATTTCGAGAACGAGTCCGCGGTGTGATACAACTTCCCTGGACTTTCGCCAAGTCGAAATTTCGCGCTTTCTAACGTCTCACTCACTCGGGTCCCGGGGCGTCGTTTTGCGGTGGAGCCGCGCGCGCGCACACACACACACATACATACACACACACACACCCGGTATAAGGGCCAATAGACGCGCGGTACCCGGCGCGGACCATTATTTCAGTTGAAAACAACAGCAATAAGCCTCGGGAACGTATTTCTTGATACTTTTGCTTGATATAATTCCCGTACCGGGCGCTCCTCGACGAGAAAACGGAAACTAAGCCAAACTACTCGGGCGTTCCTACCAACTACCGGTGTTCGATGTCTGATAAAACTTTTTCGCCCCCTCGTCGTGGCCTGCCATTTATAAGCCATTCCGGTCAGCTACCGGGTGCCACGAGCGCCGACACGTATTTCGAAAGCGTACTTAAACTGCTACTTTTCTCATCTGATCCATAATAACGAGCTCTGCGGTGGAAAACTTCGCCGATTTCACAGATCTATCATCGTGTAGATCATCCCGAAATATTTGCATATTTAAGCACGCGAAATTCTTCCACAGATTTGCTTCACCAACGTAATCTTTCTTTTATGATTACCTTACCGTTTTTTGTATTCTCTTATACGAAGCTTAAGATTTAATTAAATAAATGCCCCGTTATTTTTACTCAAAATGCTAAGTTTGATATACAATTTCCTATGTCTTTTTCCTGCACGAGCTTGAGGAGAGCTGCGACGAGCGTATCCGCGAAAAGCGTAGAGCGTGACGGTGTACGTCGCACCTGTCCTGATGACGATAATTTTTCAAAGATCCGTTATAATCTACGAAACAAACCGTAAACCGCGATTACAGCTCTATAAAAATCAGCAGTAGTGCCGACTAACAGAGCAATTCGCGCGACGCAGCGATAATTCCGACAAAACGCGAACGATCCTGCGCGCGTAAATCAATTAAAAAGCAACGAATCGATATTACGAGGAGTTAGAGTATCGCGCAAGAAAGAGTCGCGCCAAAGAGGAAGCGACTTTCCGCGAGCGGCGAAAAATTATTAAAATGGCGACACTAAGACGGCCGGGGCTTCGATAAATGTTCGTTGCGACAACAAAGTAGCGCGATTCGCCGGTGCGGCCGGTGCCGAAGCGAGGCGGCGGAGAATTGCTTTTATTGGCAATATCTCGTCGACGAAGTTTCGCCGTGGAATTTTTTTTCGACGGCGCGCCGGATATATCCGCGCGAAATCCAGCGACGAACTTCGACGCCCCGCCGCGCCGCTTGAACAAATAACGAGATTGTTATTGTTTTTACGCGCGACAGGCAGAGCGGCAAATTTTACGAGCGAACGTTAAACAGTTGAATATTAGTGCGCTCGTAAAATCCCTTTTATCGTCCGTTCGGATCGTTATGCGATTTCCAAATGATATATACGTACGTATACGTATGTACGCGCGCGTATACACGTACGCGCGCGCGAGCGCACGAGCGCGCGCCTATATGCCGATGGCTGCTGATTCGCAGATAACGATCGATCTATCGAATCCAACCCGGAGAGGTTCGCACTATCTCGTTTAATTACATCCACGTCCGCTGATATCGATTATTAACAGATATATAAGTCAGTAATCTATTTCATAACTATTTTCGCGTGAAATTAGTATTCGATAACGAGTCTGTTACTACGCGCTCTATATATTTTCGTTCGTATTAATCTAGGTCGTGATGCCTGTTTGCCCGGAGATCTCGAGGATGCAATGATTCATTCAATAAAATTCCATTTTTCTCTTATCGCCACTACTTTACTCGTTAAAACTGAAGTATGGATGTGTCTTGATTTTTGTTATTTTTATTAATGCTGGTCTCATTTCTTGCTTACCGATGTAGTAGGAATCCGCGTAAAGGGCACCCTTCGGCGACGTGTATCTCGGCGACTCCTGTCCGAATTCATCCGAGCCATACTGCAACAAAAAAGCAAATATTCACAATCAAGAATTTATTATCAATTTACGTGCATATATCAGACTTAGAAAACGGGGGAAATCCTATAATTCGTCCGAACGAGCGACTCGCGGGAATCGGACAAACGGAAACGCCGCGCGTATAATTTTCTCGTCGCGCTGTTTCGCGAGCCGCGCGAAACTTCTTTAAGTCGGCGTTTCAGCATTTCTGGTGTAATGCGAAAAATTGCACTGTAATCGCGACGACACGCGGATACTCCACCGCCGGCTGGCCAGGCAAAGGCAGCAGGCGCGGTGTTGCATCTCCGTTTCTTGCGACACCTTTGTGCATTGTATTGTAGCGCGTCTCTCCATCGATCTTACGATAGACCCGGTCGACTATTACGACACCGACGGTCGTGGCTCGTAGCGAGAACGGTCATTAATTCAGCGACGTAGACGCGAGACAGGAACGTGCGCGCACACATGCACATGTCTTCGAGAGAGAGAGAGAAAATCGGTATGATGGAGTCATTAAACGGCTACACGCACACATATACATATATATATACGCGGTTATCCTTGCGCAACGCGGACATCAATAAAAATCTAAGATTAGGTCGTCCTCCTCGATCCAATTAACGCCGTCAATCTTCATAAGGACGAGCAGATGATCCGATTTAATCGACGTCTCGCCGCGCCGTTCGCAGCGAGCGAACAATTTTGTTCTTCACAAAAAAGAAAAATGTCAAACTGAAGCTTCACGTTTGAGACGAATATCGTCACTGGCAACGCGTCGTCTCGCGTCGACGACATTGACTTCTCTGCTCGGCAGATATACAGCGCTCCAATTTTTAGAACGCGCGACGAAGGCCAGGAGGCTAAGGCGATGATAAATTAATTATTGGGAGCTCGCTGAGATCGGGAGCTCGTCAATGTATAAGAGGCTGCAATGTCGAACGTGACGTAGGACGCCGACGATAGCGCGGAAGCAGTTTCGCGCGCGATAAAAAGTCTTCGATTGTCTAATCCGATATCGCACTCCAATCATTTAAATGAAGGATAAAGCACGCTATCGAGCGATACCCGATATAACTTGATTACTCATCCATGGACGTGTCTCCGAGAGACTACTATGGATCGGAAAAAAGTTCTCGCCGAGAGAGAGAGAGAGAGAGAGAGAGAGAGAGAGAGAGAGAAGTCGCGGGTCAAAAAACGGATCATGATCGCGAATTATATACAGAACGATTCGTGTGCTCTCAGCTCTAAGTTATAGATTTACAGTTGGCCGCAGTTCCTTTCCTTTCCAAGTCCCTTTCCTTAAACCGATAGATAGACGCGAGGGCTTCGGTGTGGAAAAAAAAAGACAATGTAGGGAGGACGATGCACATCAGAGAGTGCACGCGACAGAAACGGGGAGGATCTATCGATCGTTCCGGTGCCGCGGGATATATATATACGGACACCCAATCGCGGGACTTCGCGTAGTCCGCATTTTCGGTAAATTTACCATTTTATAGCTGCCGTAGTCCGTGTGGCAGACAAACATGCTGGCGGCGGGGACGTGTGTGCGCGCTGATTCAACGATATACACACCGACTCCGTTCTCGTACACGGGGGTCACGTCATACAGGGCGGCACATCACACCACCGCCAAAGGCGCACGTTGATCCGGCGACGAGCGGAGGAGTTGCCGCGCGAACGAGAGGAAGACGAAGCGGAAGAAGAGGAGCCCGGCCAAGTAGGGAGGAACGAGAGGGAGACAGCAATCGCGCGCTACAACAACCCCTCGTCCCAATTTCTCTTCTCTTTCTCCCTCTCTCACTCTTTCTCTCCCGTCGTGATATATGTTAAAATATTCCACGGCACTGCTGCCTTATCCGCTTGCACCGCGCCGAAAACTTTCGCGCACGATGCCGGTCCTCCGTTCACCCTCCCGCTCTATTTCGTCTTTCTGTCTTTATCTCTCTCTCTCCTCTCGTCCCGCTTTTCCAACACGTCGAAAAGTGCCGCGCGCTCCGCTTCGCGCGGGAGGGGGTGAGGGTAGAATAAACTTCGGCCGCTAACGCGAGGACTATGGGGCGCCAGGCCGAAATTTAACGCCTTCCACGGGCCATGAAAGAATCGTACAACTTTGCCGACGTCGGAACTTCGCGACTAACGTTTACGCGCGGAGTGCCTCACGATAGATCGATAGTCGTGAAACCACGTGCGAATCCAGACTGGCATGGGAACGAGACGAGACGAGACGAGACTTGACGAGACTTGACTTGACTCGACCCAAGTCGACTCGAGGTAAAACAATACCGAGCGACGCGGCCGACTACGCGCGACTGTCGGCCGCGGTAATCGCGCGTTCGCCAACGTCGATCGAGAGCGCGCGGTTCCGAGGTGGGAGCGACGCGCGACCCAATCGTCGCGGCGCTCGCATGCAGGACGCGCGCGGTTCCGTGAAAGAAGCGACGCGGAGGGATCCTTCTCCTCGTGATATCTCCGTGCCGTGCTGCCGCATGGAAGCACTCGCGCGCGATAAGCGACCCGCCGCCCGCGCCGGTCTGTCGCGAGCGGCCTCGTTGAACGCGCGTTCTACGCGAGGAGAAGAGCGCATTTCCGTTCATCGTGGCACATTCAACCGGGCAGAGTCTGCCGATCGACTCGAGGACGGAGGAGGCGCTAACGATCGCGTTGGCGGTCAATCCGTAACGCACGCAAACACATTCCGATCGCGAAAAACATTTGTATTTCGCTCCGTCTCTCCCTTGCGTTGATGTAATACAAAATAGGACAGAGATAAAGAGAGAGAGAGAGAGAGAGAGAGAGAGAAACGAACGCGCTATCGCTGACATACGCGTGACAAATGAAATCGTTTCGAGAGCGTTGCAACGCTGGCACCGGAGTATCTGGGAGAGATAGAGAGGAATAATCGCGACCCGATAAAAGTATCGAGCTTTATCAGCCCGAACCGGTCGATAACGGCCTTACAAATAAGAACATTTCTCTGACCGGGAAAGGGAGGTTGAAACTGGTACTAATCGGATGATAAGCTACGCTACGCGGTGTCTGGTCCTATTAATTTAAACGAATTGCTTTGACACCCGCGGTCAGACGCGGAATACTGACGACGGCCGATCTCGTATATCATGTTTTTTTCCTCTTAATTTTAATCGTTTTTTCTCTCATTTTGTCTAGTCGTAACAAACGAGATCACAATTGAAAATAAACGAATTCAAATGAAAGAGCGTTCGAAAATTAATCAATAAATTCTGAACGAAACGCACGATGGAAATAATGTATATCTGTTTAATGAAAAATTTAAATTATTTAATGGGGATAGAGGAGAGAGACACACGGTCTCTCAACGTTCCATTAATACGGATTACTGTTTTCAATCACTAAAAATTTATTCAAATTTTCTCGATTAGCCGTGGATCAATGCAAAATTCGGCCGAGATTCGGGCAAAAATGTTTGCTAAGCGTATCGCGCGCGAGACGTCGTTCGATATTCACGAGCCGACATCACTAAACGGGCCATTAAATTATTCACCGAAAACCATAACGGCCACTTTAACCCGGTAGAGACCGGGGGCTGGACCACGTGCGCGGACACACGGCGAGAGAGAGAGACACCGCGTGGACAATAATTCACGTTTTATTTCCTTCTCGCGGCAGGACGTGTGGGAAAGGAAAGGACACGCAATGATAAAAATGTCGCCGCGGTCGACGCGGCGGATCAGAAATCTTAATATGTCCCGGTCGGATGTCCACGGTGGTCCGTGGAGAGTCAGCGATTTCCAGCCAATATAAATGTCCTACATTGATTTAGTTCCCTTCCGTCCCCTCTCTCCTCCTGGTGGGTCTTACGATCTATCGGGAGGGTGGGACGATGGAAGAACGACGGTGGCCGGGGATGCGGACTGGACCAACCGAACGAAAATGTCTCTGTCAGGGAAATTAGCCTTCGGAGGATCTGAAATAGGACAGAAGGGTGCGGCACCGCGCGCACCCTCCTTGAGAGACGGATGTTATGAAACCTTCGGAAAATTGAGCACGTGATGGCCACCTCACGTTCTCGATCGTCCGCGTCGTCGTCGTTCATCCCCCGCATATACTCTGGAAATTTTACATCCATAGTCGTGATTCACAGCTCGCCTCACGCTTGACTTGCTTAACCCTACAAGGCCGATTTGCAAACTGACTTAACCGCTGTGATTTGTCATTTGTTCGTAACTATGAGGAGAATGTTATATTTACACGCCGCAAAATAAAAAACTAGAAATTTATAATAAAGTAATAATTAAGAATAATTCCGATAATAAAAATAAGATAATTCTAACAAATGCGTTAAAAATTCTGAAACTGACAACCACGATTATATACTCTCCGCACTCACTATGACCGTTATTAAGTACACGTGGGCGGAAATGAGCTGAAGGGTAGCCAAGACGAGGCGGTACAGAAAGAGGGAGAGAAAGGAAGAGAAGGATAGGGGAAAGATGTAAAAGGCAGAGGGTCACTATCAACGAGATAATGGATCGTCGATTATCCCCTTATTAATTACTACGGCGAAACGTTTGCCTCTGTCGAGGAGTGTGTAGACGAAACCAGGTGTCCCGTCGAACGAAGTAATGAATTTTTTTTCCTTTCCTTTGTCAGGTCCACTGGACCCTGGGAATTTCCATGAAGACGTCAGATGATCTCTCGTCTCGCAGAGAATGTCACGAGAATGTCGTCGGAAATCGATAATCGACGCTGCTACTAATTTTCGGGCGCGCAGAAACCGGATTTATTATTTTACGCCCGAACGCACGCCTCGATAATAAATCCACGTAATTGGCGAATCGATAAGCCTTATCGGCCGCGGGACCGCTTATTCGCCACGCTACACGGCACTTTTTCCCCTTTGTCGGTATAATGGGTTAATGGCGGAGCGTTTACATAAAAATAACAGGAAAAAAAAAGGAATAGATGCAACGGTCCTCGCAGTTAATGGGCCCCGTGTGTCGTAGATGACGGCGAGATAATTTCAGTCAACAGCCTCACGCCGGCTTCCATACACGCATGTGCACGCACGCGAGCGTACAGAGACCCGGCTTGCCGCGTCGCGCCGTGTCTCGGCCGGGTAATCCCCCCCCCCCTCCCATACACACACACAAATTGCCGGCGTCACGCAGAAGTACAGCCGACGCGATATCAGGCAATAGAGAATAATTCAGACAACTCGAAGCGAAATTTGTCCAGTCGTGCGATAAGAGGCGTACGTTCGTCGGGCGGAACGAATCGATAGAATGCCGCCCCGGCTGAGAAGATTTACTCATACTAAATATTCACTCCGCTCTCCCATTTCTTACCTCTCGTATCGCTCAATTATCCGATACAACAAGTTGCCAGCCATTCATTACAAAATTTTATGTGCGTTAAAAACAGAGTTATTTAACGAATTATTCGCGACGAGAAGTAAGATAGAAAAATATTTCCCTTATTTTTTTATTCAGTTTCACTAATTGTAAAATTGTATCTCTTCGAAACTTGTATATTCAATTCTACAGTTTAAGAAATTATTCGAGACTTTATTCGAGAATCTATTCCGTTCCGGCGTTTACGCTCGGCGGTTAATGACGTTGCGTCGCCACCCTAACTTCTTGCGCTGTTGGCGCATTGCTCGTGCAAAATCTTAATTCGCGACCCATAGGGGCGCTCATAAGACGACGACGAGGAGAAATGTGGGAACTTCGTGGCACGATAAAAGCTGTTTAGCACGCTATGGTAATGACTGTCTCTTCTTTTCTTAAATTTATGCCTCTTATAGTCTCCCTCCGCGTGTGCTACGGGGAGATCGCGATGGGTTCCCATGGCGCGGAGAAGCGGGCGGCCGTAAAGGAAATGCCCGTAGATGGAATAGGCATGTACACGACACAGAACGACTTCCGGTTGCGCCATTTCGAACGGCTGCCAGGAATTGGAACGTCTTCTTTCCGAACGAACACTTGCACTTGTTACAAAGACGTCACGTCTTGAATAATCTCCGAAGGCGAAACTGAATTTAAACACATGCTGAATTATGCAATACCGTCGGCTACGTCACGCTTAACAATAAAGAAACATTCATATTCACTTCTATAAAAAATTACTTAACAAAAGTTAACATAAGTTAACATCTTAACATTCTAAATTTTAATATTCTAAATATGAGGAACACCCACGACTTTCTCTTGTAAGGCTTTCTTTACATGTATTTTATGCTGCTTACACTCTTCGTTTTATTTGAAATTAATATTTTAATATTATTTTACTTTAGCCACGATTTCTATGAAGAACAAATTATATTAAATTACATAATATAATTTTGAGATGTTAAAAAATAATAATTATATGATGCTATATTAAATCATCTGATGTTCTCGAGAAGCTATTAAGAGCTCCAATTTCACAGAATCGCAATTTATCGTATCGTTGCGAGCATCAAGATATCGCGATCACCGAGGGAACGGCCAAAGTGAGATGAGAACTTGGGCGAGGCACGGTCACGGCAATATTTGAGATTTGTTTAGCAGACGTTATTTCATCCGTCATCCGATCGGATGTTGTGCTTACGCCGCGACATGAAAAAGATTTCGCATTTATCTAGCCGAAGAGAGAGACGATAAGAAGTCGATTTAGCCACAATCAAAACACAATGAAATTCACCTTATCGGCTATGATTTTGTTCATATTTCATGTTAAAATATCCTCTCACATCTTACGGATTCGGTGAATCGTGTCTCATAAATTGCGGGACGTATGTTATTCGTGAAAACTCCAATTTATTCGCAGAATACGTTAAAAGTTGACGGCTTCTGATTGCGCGGTTATACTGGAGCACCGCAAACTTCATGGTTTTTGCGGGAGGATATTTTTATGCGCCACGCTTCGGCACGCCATAATCGTCGGATGACTAAACGCGCAGTCGCGTGTAATTTTCGCTGAGCTGTCCCGAATATCTCCCGAGACAAAGCGACTTCATTTAGATACCACGTCGTTTCTCGTATTAATCGCGGCCAAGAGAAAATGATATGCGTTGTCATCGGCTCAGGCCGACCAATTGTGCAAACAGGAAAAATGTCATCGAGATATTTCGACCAAAAGACCATACATGAATTAAGAAACAATTCCATTGCCTTCAATACTGCGAATTGCCGCAACGAAATATTTACGAGAAAAACAAATTTATTAATGAATTTATTTACTTTTCGTAAAGGTCCTAGAAAAGTAAAAGACAGATCAGAATTAACTTGAAAAAAGGAAAAGATATCGCTTTCTTATCTCAAAATAAGATTATAAAATTAACTCTATACATGAATAAAAGAATTGTCATTAAAATTAAGAGTATCTAATGCGGAAACTTTCTACAAAGGATTTTTTAACCCAAATTTTCTTTTGTTTCAAGAGGCACGAGAGCTCTGTATATACAAAGATATAAATCTCGTCGGAACAGGACGATGATCATCGCATAACCGGTGCCGACCGGATGGGCCTCGTTTTAATTGGTGACCACTAATTGTTAATTATCAGTAGTACCCACCCGCGAAAACCTGACGTAAGAGGCTTAAGGCCATTTACACGGGACGGGTACGACCCGCAAGCGTTACCAACACCGTCGCCGACCGCCGCCGCCGCCGCCGCCGCCGCCGCCGCCGCCGCCGCCGTCGTCGCCGCCGCCGCGTCGTCGGTTTACAACGTTATAACATACAGGGCAGGTGTGCATATGTAATTTCGTATGGATGCCACCACCGCCAGGCAGCACCACGTGAAAAGAGACCAGAGATCCGCGGCGGTTTTACATTATTTATTAGGCGTATCGTCGACGCGCATACACACCGAGTGAGAGCGAAGACAAACGACTGCATAATCAACAATTAGCCGGTTGATACGCGCTACGTGATAGTTTTTTTAACGAGCGAACGTTATCTTGCGTCTGCATTGACGAGATGCGTTTTCTCGTCACGTGTAACTTGTGACGATTAATAACGTGCTGCTGCAAAACTTCCCCGAGATCATCAAGCGCAACGCGTCGTGATCGAAGATTCTCTAATTTCAAAAGGACTTATTATTTGCAAAACGAACAAATTTATTGCATTTTCCGGAAAATGGCAATTTTAGTTGCTACTCAGCGCAAATATTAGCATTGTGTTTTATCAATAACGCTCGATTTAAAAAATTTAAAAAATATTGTAAAAAGATATTGTAAAAAGACTGAAGGTTTCACGTTTAAAGAAGATCTGTCTTTCTTGGGTTCGATCGTTCAATAACAAAATATCGCTAAATTAACGTAGGTAATGGAGCTATTACTATTGTTAATATCAGAACTATCGATAGCAGGCGACAGTTATGTTAGAAATTTAGGGAACAAAGACGATCTGGAAGAACTCGTCGACCGCCGATGGTAGAAACAATAGTTTGCGAGGAACAATGAGAGCGGGCGAGCGAGCTGGGTTTTTCTTTCTCGGCTGCTACACACTGCATCGACTCACTCGACGAGAATGCGACTTGAGCCCATGTAAAGTCAGTTCGCCGCAAAAGGATCAAATCCGTGGAATCGGCGCACGACCACGAGCTCCGCTTGCTCTCGCCACTTCTCTCGGATCACCCGCTAGAGAATATACATCGAACGCGAGCGTGTCGCCGCACCACCAACGGGAAAGAGAGAGAGAGAGAGAGGGAGGGAGGGAGGGAGAAACCGAGTCACTTCTCGAGAATGTGATTTAAGTCCTCGCATAAAAGACGACGTTGCGCAGAATTACAAGCGGCACGCAGTTCCGTCGGTCGATAGGATACGTCGACAGGAACGAAGAACCCTCCTCCTTCTCCTCTCTCTCTCTCTCTTCTCTCTCCTGCGTTACCGTGTAGAGAATACCGAGCGATCGCCTATATCCGCGCGGCCATTCAACAGAGATGTTGCTTGGACGTTGGAAATCGCAACGAGATCAGGCTTCGCATTCCTCCATGTGACCGCGAGTAACGTAGTAATGTCAAACTCGAAACAGGACGCGTACAACTATGCCATTATTACATTGTTATGCATGTATTAAATACTCAGCGCACAAGCGCGCTAACTCTATTATGCGCCCGGACTCATTCCAGATATGACTTCGTATTTGAAGTAGATGTCGGAAATTATGGCTTTAATAATCTAATTTTGTCCTGTACGCAAAGCCGCAGAGAATGCAAGCCAATATCAATTTATGTCACTCTTGAGAGAAAAGAGAAAAAAGTCCGAGAGCAAAAGGGAGCGCGTTGATGTATGTGCGCAGCCCAGTTATGCGATAATTAGTTAACGCTTTTCCATGACCGCGACAACTCGCGTTTCGTAATTACAATTGCTCCTTCGGCATGTTAACTAGGCGACAGAATGCCTTTCCATGTTTGGCCGAACGTGGCGATATCTTCAAGGCTGCCCGAGCGACAACCGCGTCTTCCCCCTTCGCGGTACGCTTATTAAATAACCGAAAAATTTACGACGCTGTAAAAATTTACAGGCAAAAGTTCGGCCGGCAAAAAAAAAAAAAAATTTGCGCGATCGTCCCTCCGTCGTTAATTCCTTACACCGTAAAATCTGGGAAGCACCAGCGAGAATTTAAGCTCGTCGGAAACGGCGCGACGGCGGCGGCGGCGAGAAGCAAATCCGCATGAACGAGGCCAAGATTACCGTAATGGGGCTCGCTTTACGATTACAGTTATCGAGACGGAAATCTGCGAAAGCCCGACGTTAACTGCGGAAACCAGTCTTAAGAGGCTGCCAGCGTCGTCCTTCAGGGCCGAAACCTTCGTTACCTTCCTACAAACGCGCGCGTCAACATTCGGAATTATCCGGTATTTAACTTCACTACGAACTTCACGCTTACGTTTGTCCTCTCATGCTTTACCCTCCTCGGAGTTTTATTCTCGTTCAACCGCTAATGGCTTCAATTAGTATTGCAAACAGGCTGTGAAATAGGACTTAAAATCTAAAGTTATTGAAATGTTTGCTATCGTAAAAGGGATGACCGCCGAATCGGAAAAATATCATCGTTTCTTAAAACTTTTGCAACTTCATAATTTTTATACCATACGATATTAAAGCCAATTAAAAATCCCACTAAATTACAAGAAAGAAAAATGAAAAAGGCAAAAATCTACGTAAAAATAACACACATTTCGTTTGAATATTTTATACTTTTTCATAGATAATCTCGTGTTATCTATTAGATTGCATAATTACTTTTTGCTTGAGACATATAATTAGACAATTCCTTTATTCGTAAGATATCAGGGAAATTTTCTTTTAAAAAGATCTTGAAATTCCCGTCTTAAAAACGCTTAGCTTCTTCTGATTTCCCAAGCCATAATTATTCAAACGTTGTACGCAGTTCGACGGCAGTCATAAATCTTACCGTCGACGTTAGATAAGGAGAACGTATCTATGATGCGCACAAAGGTATCGCAGGCACTTTAACGATCTCACGATCTAATTAATATAATTGTCCCGACGACGACGTGCATCGGAGTGCTCCTCCGGTCGAGATAGATAGAGATAAAGATATATATATATATATATATATATATATATATATATATATAAAACTAGGTGCATCACGATATATATATATATACAATATTTCCGTGAT
>NW_012028352.1:809301-863671 GCF_000956235.1 Wasmannia auropunctata
ATATATAGAGAGAGAGAGAGAGAGAGAGAGAGAGAGAGCTGCTCCTATTTATTTGTAACTCTGGCAGTGGAATACACCTGCTAGCATTAACGACCGCAGTGATCAATTAATTCCCATTAATTGAGAGAGAGACAAGATACATACGTTGGATGAGTTATGATTGAATCGCGATAACGGGCTGTATCCGCTTACAGTAAATTAACCGGATGCTCGACCACGATGATACGTCGCTCCTCCGTCGTAAAAAAAATTTTTCAATTACGCACCGGCGAACGGATATCGACAGCACGACATAATCTGATTCATCAACGCCAGCTGATTCTCCGATTTGTTCGGCAGTTCTTTCCGTCTGACACAAAACTTTCCTAATTTGTTCGAAGAAGATTGTTTCTGCCGAAACAATACTTGTAAATAAAACAAAAAAAAATGTGAAAACGCAGGCGAAAATGTAAATAGCAAACGGATAATCGATAATGGGGATGAGGGGGACGGGAGATTCTTGGAATTCCGTGGAAATATTCTTTCACAGGTGGCGACGGTGGACGCGACGTTCCCCTTCGTGTGTGTCTTTCGTATGCAACTGTGACCACCGCCTAATACGCGGCGCGGCGGCACATACTAATTAGCTCTGCGAGCGAAACGCGCCATGAATACAACTCTACATGGAGGCAGAGAGAGAGAGAGAAAGACAAACATTAGATACAAGAGCCATGGTACTTGAGGCTAGGTCGAGGCTAAACCTCGAGAGACACTTCCTGTTGCAACGATCGCTACCGGGAACCAAATAGCATCCCGCTTTCCCTCGCGATTAACGAGACGTCGTGTAGCACTATTGTATTTTTAAAAATAAATTTAAGAAGTTGTCCTCAGTTTCGCGATAAAAATATAAAGTGTGATAAAATACAACCGGAATAGCCGGATCATACTCCGGATCGGAGTCACGTACGAGTATTAAATTAATCATTTTTTGTTGAAGATTAAAGATTCAGGGATTAATGTTATTTTTTCTCTATAACAGGTACTTCGATCGCAACAACGATCGAGTGGCAAATATCACGCGAGTTTCAGGGACATCAAGTACGTTCGCGGCAAGACATTTGTTCGCCCCAAGATTTACGAGCCGTGAAATTTCCAACGCGCGCTGGACACCTTCCCACACAGACGCGATTTCGGCAACGCCGAAATCGATAGGAATTTATCGCTAGCGGTTAACGCGCCTTAGCTATTGCGATGCTATGTGATGGATGCGCAGCACGCCATCGCGATCGCACAATATTCACACACTGACGATCGCGAAATCAATCCATTCTAATAAACAACGAAGATATAATCAGGCTGCAAAATCTCTCCCGCCTGTCGCATTGTTCGCCGGCTCTAACGGCGATCGGAGAGCTCGTATTCCCACGGTATACGCGCTATCACCGCGGTATACGAGCTCCTTTCAATTCCTCTCATTATATTTACCCCGCTCTCCTGCCCCCCGTACTGTTTCCAATAACTGGGCGACGAGCTGAGCTGCATGATCGGACCGGTTCCGGACAGGTTGCTCGGACTGGACGACTGAAATCGGTCCGCCGCCGCTGCCGCGGCGTTCTGCAACTGCTGCCCAAGCTGACTCGGGCTGTTCCTGTGCCGCTGGTTGCCGTTGGACGTCACCAGCGGACTCACGCGAGAACGATTGCACGCGACCTGCAGCAGATTCGACGAGCCGCTGCTCGCGGCGAGTCGCCCCGGGCTCATCGGAATCTGCTGCACGTGCGTGTTCTTCGCGTGAACGTACCGCTGGCTGACCTGGCCGCCTCGCCGGATCTTACACTGATTATTCTGACCGGCGGCCTTCGATTCGTGGCCGGATTTCACGTCGATCCCGAAATCGCTCAGCTTGAAATTCTGTTGATTCATCTTGAAATCGGCGTTATTCTTGAAGCTCCGATCCATCTCGATTTCGCTCGCAGTCGAATCGCTAGTGAATCTCTCTCGCCGCCGCACGACACGTCGTTCGAGCGAATAAAATGTCTGACTTGTAACGGCTGTCTGTCCCCGTGGATTACAAAATCGCGGGATCTTATAAATCACGTATAGAACGATCCGCGCGTTCGTTACTGCGCGCGGTACGCTCGTCGCTTAAAATGTTTTCTATACGCGCGGGTATTTCTCGTCGGTGACGTCGCGTTAAGCGAAATGAGAGATGAAATTAATCGCAGGTGACTGCCGCGCGGCGATACGTTTGACAGTTCACCGCTGATCACGCATCGCTCGCCGCCTTGACACAGATCCAGCGTTGTGATGCGCGATAATCCTTCCAATCCGCGGTTCGGCCGACGTCGACTCGTCGCAGATACCGAAACGGACACCTTTGAACGCCTTCCAATATTTGCGAGTCGAATTTTCACTCGGCTGGCACGGCCCACGTTCGGCTTGGCGATCGCGTGGATTCTGTCACCGTCCAAATCGTGACCGTAGTAACGACGAAACGGCCTTGTCGTCGAAGCGTCACGACGAGGCGACACGGTCGCTATTTATCACGCCACCAGATACACGAGACGACGAATTAACATTTAGTGAAACTCGAGAACTCGCTCGCGCGCACAGCGGCGCTTAATCGGAAGGTTGTGCAGCGGCGTTGCAACGATCGACGATTATTGTGGTTCGGCGCAACACGTTTTGTTATTACTCTTTGCTCGCGATAATCGTTAATCACCGGAGTGAAAGTCGCGCGAGGCGAAACGCTAGGGTTTCGCGACGGAAGAATCGTCCTTTGACTCGGCGCCCCGAAAAACGAGACGGAATTTTCGGCGACTCGACGACAAATCGACGAGATCCATCGCCGAACGGCGAAATTGTCGCCCTAGGCACGTTCGGGGTCGAGATGGTTTGGGCGCACGATAACGTGAATTATATTTACGAAACAAATCGCTGCACCGTGATATCGCGGTAAAAAAAGTCTTCAACTAGTATTCCGCGTAAACGATCCGCGTGCCAATTAAACGCGTTGAATCGCGACGCCGAAAGGAGGCGGTGCTATTTTTGCAAAACATATCGACCGTATATATATCTACACGCACTCGGTACCTAGGCACTCTCGCGGGCTTGGTCGAATCTCGCTCGTCGTAATACGCGTACTCGCGTCGACGCGAGCGTGCAATTGCATCACACGGTGTGTGTGCGTGTCATGCACGAATCTGTCACAATACACAAATTTTCGCAGTTCAGAATCCCCTTGCTCGATCGGTTTGCCGCATTCCCCACATTAGAAATTATTCTACAATACACACAATTTTCAAGCAGCGATTACAGTACAGTATACACACGGAATTCACTCGCACGCGGAACGTCTCACGGCGGTAACAATTGAGAAAGCGAGAGAGAGAGAGAGAGAAAGAGAAAGGATTAGAAGCCAACGGCCAGCTGGTTAGCCAGTAGAGAGACGACTGGTTTTGTGTTACCCGACTCATAGGCTACACACCGCACACGGCACGGACGAGGCTGGGGTCCAGCCCACCCCTCCACCAGACGATACACAGAGCAAGTGTGCTTACTCCCCCCCTGCGATACGTACGTAGAAGTCCCTCACGCGCGCGTGTGTATGTGTGTGTGTGTGTGTATGCACTGCACCGATGCACTCTCGCTCCGTGTACGCGTTTCTCTCTTTCTCTGTCTCTCTCTCTCTCTCTCTATTCTCTCCCGGCTTCTCTCGGACCGACCCCACACAAGAGACGCGCTTGCAGTCTCTCGCGCGTTATGCACTCCGCCGCGCGACGAAATGCAAGCGTTGCACTCTCCGCGTGAGAGTCGGGTAACGTCTGCGCTCTAAAAAATCGTGGGAATTAAGATTGGGACCGGCCGTGCCGGAAGAAGCCGAGCGATACGACTGCGATTTGTAATTACGTAAAGTTGCATCTTTGAACTATTAGAATGATCGACGTCCATTTTATTCCTGATATAAATTGTTACGATCCCTCTTGCGATGTTTTCGATAGTGATCAAATTACAGAATTTGCGCATAGCATGCTATCGTTTCCTTTCATCGATTTTCGACATAATTAAACTCGGGGCGCTTACGCGATTACCGGGCGCGGAGTCGGGCCGCAAAAGCTGGTATAATATCCCGGATAGTATTTAATAGCGCAACGCTCGCTCGATAATAATGTGGATCATAGAAAAGTGTAAAACCGAATCGGATATTGATTCGAGGAGGCGAGCGCGTTGTTTACAACGTGGTGCCTACTATCTGCCCCTCGCTTCACGCCGGATCATTAATCGTGGATCGACGCGATATCTTAATCGGCTATTACTTTCCGTTTCATTTTCTTTTTTTTTTTTAACAAGAGGTCAATACCTCGGCGCAGCATCGGAGCATTATTTCCGAGCCATCGGCCGCGATATACTTATCGAGCCAGCAAATTTCTCGGGCACGACTCGTCAAGATTTGCGAAACGCTTAATCTTCGATTGTTCGTCTTATCAAAAATCGGAAAAATTCGCCTATTCCTTCCGTGTTGCGCCCAATGTTGAAGGATAATTTCGCAACGTTATAACTGTTTTTTTTTTCTGTAAATGACTGCCGAATAGCGAATACAGATAAAATCCACAAACCTTAAGTTCAGCAAAATTGGAGATACCTAAACTCTTGTACTAAAATGAGAGATAAGTGAGATAGATATATTTCACAAAAGAGATATTACTATCAAGTTTTAGGAAAGAATCGCTCACGTCCGAGCGAATTTTATCGAGGAGAAAAAAGCCCTCCTGTTTCAAGATTAATTCGTCACTAGCTCGTAAAAGAGTGGGCCCGCGTCGCTCCATCAAGCCACGACAGTATTCGATTCTCTCCAAGTTTCCAAGATGCAGCTCGCTGCATTACGCCGTTGTGCATCTCTTCCTCTCTCTCTCTCTCCATCTCTCGTCGGGCAACCGTCGCGGGAATACAGAAATAGTTTATCCGCGGAGGGATTTCGGGAGAGGAGGCCGCGAATGGAGCGAGACGGGAAAAGAGGCAGAAAGAGCGGAGAGAGAGAGAGAGAGAGAGAGAGAAGAGAAACGACAGAAAATACGAGCGGGAGTTACGAGTTACAGCGGAAAACGGTGGATTATGTGTGTTTAACCCTCCCCGGCCTTCGCCCGCCCATCTTCTTCGTCCCAGCTTTCGTCCCCTGCCCTCGCTCCGCCACCGCCGTCGCCGCCACCGCCGCCGCCGCGCTATGCCACTACGTTCGCCGTCGCGCAAACGCGCTTCCGAAAGCCCCCGAGTTATGTTTGAGCACGAAAAGTAAACTTCGACTTCGTGGCGACGTGAGGCGCTTTGTGAGGATTAGGTGGCCGCCACTGGGTGAATCGATTCCTTTGTTCCGACTTCCGCGGCTCACGGAATCGATTCTCCGCGGGCGGAGAATCCGCCGCGCTGCTGCATCGACGGCCGGCGTCAAGGTCCGACGGATCCCTCGACTATACGCTCTCTCGTGCGTGCGAACGTTTTAAAGGAGGCTTGAGAATCGCCCGGGGAGAAGAGATCGAGGTCGATATTTCATAAACAATGCCGCGTAATTCGAGACGGTAACAAAGGAGATCGGGACGATCGCCCGAGAGCGCAACTGCAGCCGCGTGGGATGAAAGCGACCACACGCTATTCTTAATTACTAATTATTCGTCCATTACGGACGAATGCGGCCGGCTGTTATTTTACGTTGGTGTATCTATCGTCTTTTTTTTTATACCTCGCTCATTTCGACCGAGTTTCTCTGGAAATCCTCGGCTCGGATACCGATGGTAAAATAATGTAAAAATAACACGTCCGAGAAATGACTGAAGCACAACCCCGAAGTACCTATATTATTTCGGGAACTGCGTGGGGAGGCGTTCAAGATCTCGCTCGGGAATGCGTACTGACTCGAAAAAGAGCGCGAGTAAGATTAAAAACGGATGTCCACACAGCCTGCGCAATTCCAGGACGCGACTCCGGTCTCCGTGGCAGCTGAGCTCCTCGGCGACGCAAAGTGGAAGCGGGGAGGTAAACCCGAGGAAAAACCAGCCTGGTCCGACGTGCAACAGGTAGAGAAGCCAACGGCAGAGGCTCGGTGTTGCAAGTTCGGAGCGGGCTGGCTGCGGACACCGCGAGTGCGACGACGGCGATCGACGCGAAATCACCTCTGGCGAGATTTAAGTCAAGGTGAACGTTGCGGGAAAGCCTGAGGTCGGCTGCAACAAGGGCCAATCGTGACCATTCGCGATAATCGTCGCGTCACGACATTATACCTTCCTGAATTCTCAGCAAAACGTATTAAAATTATACGATAATTGTAGAAAGAACAATCGGGTTATTTAGAACACTCTGCGAGATATTTAGAAATCTGTGACACGATTGGAGTAATTTGTGTTTGCATCACTGAAATATATGTTGCGCATGTGAAATTCAAGCCACAGAATTAAACGTCGCATTTTACAGTTCAATGACATAATGGGATATCGCGCGCGCGCGCGATTCCTATTACCTTTTCCTCTATTCGTATAATGGACGTGCTAATCGCGCGATCGATGCGGTAACGCGCATGCAGGTAACGAGTAGGTGGTTCACCATCGATCCGGATCGGATCGCGAAGTGAAGTGCGGTAGCAAATCGAGCAACGAGGCGAGCGAGCGAGCGGCCGATACAGAATTCCCGTCGATCAATGCGCGCCTTACCGGTTGCTCAACGAAACTGGTAAATGTACCACTGCCGCGGTCCGCGAAGTGCCTAATCGCACACCTTCACCTAGATATCTTGATGCTTGCGACGACATGTCCTTTCGAATCGAGTTGCGGCGACGTGCAATAATTCAACCGCGTCACCGACAGGTTGATCGGTTTTTTTTTTCTTTTACTCGCCACAAATTGCGATAATAAAGAAGTCGAAACCGACTCGAGCGATTGTTGATAAAGTCAAAATGAAATATTATGCTGATTGTGTAATAACGTGTCGGTGACGGTGTTTACTATTATATTTTGATTCTTCGACTCGCGATTCTATTTATATAGCTTGCTAATTACAAACTGGAAAGTTGGAAAATTCTTGTATATATGTGCCTTTAAAGAAATAATTTATTCTATACATTTCTAAATTCACTATATGATTATTACACACTACTAACGAACGTGAAATCTCAGGGACTATTATCTTCGATATCAAAAAAGAGAGAAAAAAATAATTGCTCTCTGTACATATCTGTTATTATACTTTCTGTATTGTTTAACATTGATAATGTAATCAATGTTATATTTCATTCATTTTTCTAAAAAAATATATATATATAATTAATTTAATTTAATAAAAATTGCAAAATACAATCAACAGATTCCACAGCTGAACGAATTAAATTTGAGAATCATCGACTAATGATTTTTTTACCTTCCGCAAGTGAGTTTACACGATGCGAACAGTTTCGGTCGTAACCGGCCGTAATTCATGCGTTGAACACGTCGGAATGTAAGATTGCAGATCCGCGATCGCGCGGAATTAGCGCGAGAGCGCTGCGAGATCGACCGACATTTACGATCGGATAAAATCTCGATCCGTTCGAGGCGGGCGTGAATTTATATCGCGGCCGAGCGAGGAGAGGAGAGGTGATGAAAAAGCGTCTCCGCACTCTTTCTCTCGCTGGTGGTTCAAAGACCCCCTAAGCGTATGCGACTCGTCGTCCCCGCATGATTATGGTCCCATTCATGTGCAACCAGTTCGGCTCGGTTTCTTCTCCGTACCGATTTCAATCTAGCCGCGTGCGTTACATATAGGCGCAGCGTAACATATAATCGCCGCCGTCGTCGTTGTCGTCGGTCTCGTCGTCATCGAATCGCGTATACGACTCCGCTGGAAACAGGCGGCACAAGAACGTTCACTTTTAACGAGCCGGACTGTACGGCGCGGAATGATCGAGCATAGAGATCGCATTGCGAAACGAATCGTTGTCTCTCTTTCTCTCGCGAGAGAGAAATGATCCTCGCGAACGATGAATCGCGGCGAGGTAAAACTCCTCAACAAAAAGCAATTACATAACGATCTTGCGGTTGCGCGACGTCCACGTTTTGTAACATATTTATGTAGGAAACAAAAAGAAGTTAAGCTTTTAAAAAGGAGCACAAACGTTTTACTTCCCCTAGCCTTAATCGAACCTTGCTCCGATAGGAATTCGAGGCTTAATTGCACCGAGATCTAGCCGTCCGCGGGAAAGAGGGAGGGGGAGGGGGAGAACCGATTAAACGGGCGAAAGGGCGTGTTCGTGGCGGGGTATATATATTTTCTATCGGTACTGTACCGGTTTTAAAGGACTGGCCAGCGAAGGAGACGGTCGGAGCCGAGGAACGTATCGCACACGCACGCAAGGCAGGTATCGCACACGCGCGAGGGACAGGTACGGAACGTGTCCGTGGGTAACGCAGCGACAGTGAAGGTGCGCAAGAGAAGAATGAACGGCTAGAAAAGGAATGAGAATAGAGAAGGAGAGAGAGAGATAGAAAGGGAGAGGTGAACTAGCCACTGAAGAGTAAACTGGCCAGACTGCCTGCCGCCGACACAACGTAATGCAATCTGCTGGAGAGAGAGAGAGAGAGAGAGAGAGAGAGAGAGAGAGAGAGAGAGGGGGGGGGAGAGAGAGAGAGAGAGAGAGAGAGATGGGGAGGAAACGAGAGGACGAGGGAAGCGGGAAGAAATTGATAGCCAAGATCGAGCGAGCGAGTAGGACGTAACGACGTTGTTCAAGAGATACCACGCGTCGACGCGCTGGACGTTCTTTCCCGGTAGAATGCATCGCGATGGTGCCGTTCGGGCTGTCTGCAATTTTTGTATCTAATGTGATAATACCGAGAAGGAGACCCGAGAACCAGCCAGACGGCCTGTCGCCGACGACGGCGCGCACGGGGGAGAGACAAGCGAATAGGCAGAGAATGAAGAACGAGAGAGAAGGAGAGGAAGGGAGCATAGGTACGCAGGAGGCAAGGGACGAAGCAGGAGAGAAAAACTGATAGCCAGGTTCACGGAACAAAGCGGGATCCGAGGGAACTCGACTCGGCATTGGTTACTCCGTGCGGCATTACGGCGCATTTATGCGTAACATGCGCTTTTTATAGGCGATGTGTGTTTAGCTGAACGTTTGTATGAAAGATCGCTATCGCTGATAGACGAAGGGTTAATCATTGAGAAACAAAAGTGGCGCATGTCGCTCTTTCGCGTGCGTTTGCGTGTCAACGAGACAAAGGATAGAAATAGAAAGGCAACAAAGAAAGAAAGAGAAAGAAAGAGAAAGAAACGCGGGGACCTTCCCCATTGGAAATAGCCCCCTTGGAAGCGTATTGTATACCTGCAATCACAGGTATCGTTAATAACCGTTCACTTTATCTAAACGGCCCGATCGGGATTCCGCGCCCGTTGACTATTACTCTAATTTTGCATAAACGCGTAATTAAAATCAAGGCTCTCCCACCTATCCGCCACGTCTTGACACACGCGCAACAAATAATTTGTTGTACACCAGTTGCATAAAATAAACATGTTATTTACCGCAAATTTCACGCGCGTTGAACATTGCGTTTGACGTACCCCGTGTGAACAGTTCGCCGCATTTTCGAAGGGAATAACGTGGAGCGGCGTGGTGCAGCGCGGCGATAACGCGCTCTTTGCGATCATTAATTATTAATTTTCAGTAATCATTAATTTGCTTAATGAAACGCAATCTATTATTTGCGCATTAAAACGGGATGTTTATTCCCCCCACGTCCAAAAGTAAGAAACGTCCCATTATATTTCGAATCGCCGAGATTCAAATGTATTAAAATTCATTAGAGCCAAGGGTGAGGATTCTGGGACACCCTGTATAGCAAGATTGCGCAAAGAGTTCAATGATTGACAGCACTGCCCGTCTGCTTTCAAGCCCGATCTATTCGAGAATCAAATAGTTTTTAGACCGCAGAAAAAAAATAGTGTCACTACCATTCGGTTCGACCGCCCACGCGAATTTCGCCGACATTGATCTCGCCGTTCCGCGATCCTATCTGTCGCGAACAAAGCGTGACGGAGACAAAGGATCTACAAATGCAGATAAGCACTCGACTTGCGCAGAAGTTACAATGCTTAGGTATTTAACCGATCTCTAACAAGCGTCCCCGGTGCCGTTAGATTATCGATTCGGAACACTTGAACCGACCCGGAAATTAATTCGGCCGCCGTACGTAAAAGGAAAGTGAGATACAAGCTTTCGCAAGAAAGATTAATAGGTTTCTGCTACCTATAATTAGCCGTGAGGAAATTAGGGAAAATACAGAATTAAAATTATATCATGATAAAAAACGTTATATAGAGGAGAGAGACGTGCCGGTGTGGGAGCTCGTAATATCCGTCGCGATTGATATTAAAAAGATCACTCGCTACGTTATGCCGCGCATTACGTGGTGTGTACAAAATATACGGCACATTCGTACACACGCAGACATTACATATTACTTCGCGTCATAAATACATATATGGGATAGCCGGTCTGTAAAACGCCGCCGCGACTTTCTCGACGACGCGCCGCGGAATCTTACGATTTCCCGGCGAGATTTACAGATCGTTCCACGAGGCGCGGTCGAAGATTAATGGGCCGGCTAGGTAAACACGTAAAATGGCTGCGCATTACAGCTGTATAAAGAAGCGGCATAAACACGAATGACAAATATTTCCGCGCCCGGCCGTGGAAAACGACAAGCGCCGTCGAGTAGGCGCGCTGTTAGAAAGTTGAATGAATTAAGCACGCCCGGTGCTTACGATCGCGACTACCCACGTGTTCACGTTAGGAACCGTGCGGACGACTCACGTGAGTGTGCCAGTTGGCGTTTGCGATTCTCGCACGGGAGGCGTTCTCATGGCTTTCGTTGTTGCTCGATATTGAACTTACCTGAAACAAAAACAGGACAGAAATTAGTCAGCGGTTACCGCGATAAATAAATTTTATAAAATTTAATTTAATCTCATTTCATTAATTAATGTTGGTATCGTGAGCGAGAGAAAAAATCATCGTCTGTCACTTAAAGAGAGAAATATTTTTTCTCTCAGTGAGAATATAAGACAATATGAGAATAGAGAGACAAAAGAAATTACGCGGAATATTCGCGGAACTAATTATCCACGGAAGGTATTCATCTACGCTACTTCCGGCGGCCGGAAACGACAGCGCGAAGCCATATTTACGCGTAGACCACTCGACGATTGATGCGTTAGGCCCCGGAGAATGGACTTCACGTCGGGGACTTCTTCGTGAACTAACAAAGAGGAGGGAAACAGAATGCATCGCCCTTCCTTCGCCAAGGCCATGTGACTCGACCGCGCGTCACGACGTTTCACTCATCCGAGTAAAGACTTCTTTAAACGAAACAATTTTTTATTAAGTATAACTCCAATATTTTTTCAAAATTGATTGCAATCAATTGTAAAAACGGAATGTAATTGATGGTTTCCTATTGAAATAAAATGTAAGAAAATAATTCCAATAAAATTAATGCACTATATAATCTAAATAATAAGTATTGATTTTAGATTGGAACAATATGTCGTATCTTCGTCCCAGATGCCTATAAATTATTTCACAAATTGTGCGAAAGTTAGCGTAACGCAACATCGTTTAGAAATCGATCAGTGTAAATGAGCCTTAATTCGTTACTCGCGACGACAAGTCTTTTTCCGAAACAGGACAACGCGACAGGCCATTTTTGTCCTCTCGAGTGCCGATCCCTTTATGGTATTTCGCGAGGGAAAAAAGCGCGAGCATCTTTCGTACTTTGAAAGATTCATTAGATACACGGCGAGCAACTTCTGCGGAGAGGCAGAATCGTCGCGATTCCGAACTTGGAAGAGTCGTATACTCTTTTTATATCGTCGCCCAGGAACGAGAACAATCAATGTCATTCCCGCGGACTCGGAGAGGCAAAAGGTAGAAAACATCGTTCTTTCTCGCAACGCGTATATATAAAAGCGTACAGGGTCTTCGTCAAAATGGAAACGTCGAGCCTTCTCCGGTAAGTATTAGGACACTGATCGTCGTTAATGTGAATTTCGTAAGGCCAATCCGCCTCTGTGTACCTTGCCTATATCTCCGCACTTCTACGACCGCTACTGTATATTTTACTGTCGTATCACTATGTAAACATATATGTACAAATCTGGCGAAAAGCATGGAAGCATCTTTGAAGTGTACCGCGCCCGCACACACGTATGTGCGTATACACATACACTAACGCGTTCAATTTCTATCCTTTTTAAATTTTCATCTCGCGAGAAAGATTTCACCTGACAGATTTCGAAGAATCGCGACGTCCATCGTAAGTTAAGACGCGTTCACGGCGGACTTCCGCAACGTGACATTTTAAAAGCGGCGGCCGGAAGTCTTCCATGCAACGGGTGACGTAAAAGTACTCGCGGTTAACTCCGATAACGAAAAGAATAAAAGAAAAAAAGGGGAGTGCGGGGAAAAAGAGAAAGAGGAGCAGGAGGAGGAGAAGGAGGAGGAGGAGGAGGAAGAGGAGGAGGAGGCAGAGAATGGGCGGGTGAGGGCAGTTTGCGGCGATAACGAACAGAACGTCGATTCAACGACACTCGTAAAGCCGGACATTTAACGATGGCGATTTAACTGTCGCTGTGCGCAGCGCGCATACAATGTGCTCCAGTCGCTCGTGGTCCCTGCTGCCCGCCGCTCGCTGCACAATAATAATTATGGCCCCGGCTACGATTGTTTATGGAGGCGGCAGTTAAATTACCGCCGGTTGACGTTACACGGACATTTCGGCGGCTGCTTTCCCTCCGTTGTCGCTGTAATTGTTATTTAACAGTGGTCGCTACCCGTTTTCGCTTTCCCCCTCGTCGCTCAAATTCGGCCCCGCTCCTCTGAATTAAGTGCCGCAGGTCGCGCTCGTAATTAAATACCCGGTGAAAAAGCGCGCGGGAGCGCGCTTAAAATTGCGACAATCCGTCCGTTTTGCGCTTCGAAGACGCGCGCGGTCCGTCGAGAAATGTAAACGCATGCGAGTAACGCGAGGATAAACTCCGCACGGATTGTGAGGATCCTGACCCTGACGGTGGCGTCATTTAGATACGACGAACGTCGAATCTCACCGCGACTTCCGCGAACCGATGCGACGGTGTCTTTCCCGTGAAGTTTCGCGCGCAGATATACGACTCTCGTGCTGACGGACTGACTGACGTCACCCTTGGTCCGCCGCGCTTCTATCGCGTGCTTTTTCGCTATCACGATGTACGAGCCTCGGATGAGACTCGAGGGGTTCGGTGTGAGAGCGAGATAAGTTCGTAATTTGCAGGGTCTATTTTAGATATGATCTCATACTTATCCTTACGCTTACTTATTCTTGCGCGCACCTTCGAAACCTTCGAATCTAGAAAACGGTAATTAATCTAATTTATCCCTGACAAATCGAACACTTAACTGGCAATTTAAATGGACGAATTACCGTGATGCCAATTATCCAGAATTGACAGACGTAGCCTCAAGAAATAGCGTTCACGTCAATTTACGACAAGACCGATAATCCTTAAATAATCGATAACCCAGTCCTCCATTCCGGCGAATAATTTAGCATCGGAGACGATTAGAATTTCCAAAACATCCGGAAGCTATTATTCAATGTGCCGAGGCACGCGTGTCCCTATCGATTTATCATCGAGACGATCGTGGCTTGCGGCGGTAAGGTGCTCTCTCCGCGGGTTCTACGTAGATGACACGCAAACAATCCTTGACAGCCGTCACTTGACACCAACGTCAAGTGTTTAACGCGAACGCACAGTCATCAGGTGGATATCTTGTGTCTATCCAGTTACGCCAGAACAAGCCTGATACGGGAGTAACATATCCCTATTGTTTTTAAGAGAGAAAAGCATAACACGTTAATCTTAAACGAGAGACGCTAACGTATGTATATATCCAGCAAGAACACGCTTCTGCTTCGCGCTTGAAAATTGACAAACTTCCAAAATGCGTTTGAATTTCAATTGCGGATTGTTAATTTAGATGATATCGAGTGGTCGACTCCGAAATTCAGAGACGAAAGAAAAAAAATTTGTGCTCACCCCCGTGGCGTGCGTTAACTCGATTCGCCGAGAGCTTCCGTGGTAATTCGGAACAATTCATAAATTTATTGCGACAGACAACACACAGATCCCTCTCTCGACTGCCCTTTCTCGCTCACCCTTCGTTGTTTCTCGTTTCGTTCTACCTCCGGATTCTCCCTCCCCCGTGACCCTTCCGATACTCGTTCTCGCTCAGCAAGCGGGGTTGAATTGCCCGGTCGAGTCGCTCGAGAGAGAAACGAGAATGAAAGAGGGTGAAGAGGGAGAGACTGTACCAACTTAGACACATTAAAAATTTAATAACTCGGCTCGCTCGGTCGGTCGGTTGGTAAAGTACGTAGCTATTCGTTGAGCAGAGGAGGAAGAAGAGGAGGAGGAAGAGGAGGAGGAAGAGGAGGAGGAGAATCCCTTTAAATCCAGAAGCCCGCCGCGATACTCAGCGACACTCAATGCATCTTACACACTTTCGGAAATTGACGCGAAATATATTTCCTCCTCATTAAATTGTAATTAAGAATTATATTTTATATTAAGTCACATTAAAACTGTATTAAATATGCTGCAAGAAAAATCAAACAATACTCGCATGTTCTTCGTAAGTATGAGTAGGTAATAATTATTATTAATTATTTAATTATAGACAAAATAGTTATTAGCCGTTGTTCTCAAACAAAATATTATGTAGAACATGTTTGACGAGCCAATCAGTGGTATAAGAAAATTTGTCGTAAGCTGAGAGACACTGACGAGCGTACCATCGAATTATGGCCATCTTTGTCCCGTAACTGTATCACCGTATCATTCATCTCCTTTTTACTCGCGGCAACCATCGGGTTCTTTCGTTCCGTTGTTCGCTTAACAACAGTAAAGCCATCTTCATTTCTCGATTTAACTCACCCTCTCTCTCGCTCTCTTCTCTTCCTCTATAGGATACGTTTCGTTCTAACTCGATTTCCGCGATATTCACGGCAAATGGATGTATCGTAAAAAATTCCGTCGAAGATAATTTCCGCCTTGTAATATGCGAGCAGATATTTCGAAATGAGCTGTTCAATTATTCTAGCGATTACAAAAGTACTTGACTGAAAAGATGTCTCATCGCAGAGCTCAATTAATAAAACTTCCAGGCTTTCCTATCTTTCTATTTCAATCCTAACTAGCTTAGGATTCCTAAGCTACAATCAGCTTCTATTAAATTCAATAATTTTATTCTCGCTTCGGGAAGTTAGTCTCAATCCTGAGACACCCGATAGTCGACGACTTTGGCCTCCTTCAATATGGCTAAAACTTCTCTCACGAACGTTCCTCTCACACTCTCGCCCTACGCCGCCCTCTTTTCCTTCTCTTCGCGGCGGTCGTGCTACGAAACTGCCATAAATTCGTCTCCTTGTTGATCTTCGGGAGTTTTACGGCTCCGTATGTCGGGTGTACCAATAAACGGAAACCTCGCCGTCGTGCGTTTGTCGTACGGATCAAACTGTCGAAGACCTCGAGTTCCTGGGCTTGCGTTACATTTACAAGCTAAACGCCGGCAAGATTTTACGAATCGAGTACCGTCCGAATTCCATTTTCATTCCTCGACCGAAATCCGGCGATGAAAGGCCGTTAGCGGTTAAAATAAACCTCGCAAAAATGTTTCCTAATTATTGACGTCAAAATTTGATTTTTATTATGGCCACGCGAAGGCCATAATAAAATCGTTAATCCTTTTCCCGTTAGACACCAAAGTATGCAGATCCGATCCTGATTTGTATAAATTTTATGCGCGAGAATCGCAACGCGTGAAACACGTTTTTCCGTTATTAATCGCGCAACAGCGAGATAGCGGCCGATTAAATTCAACGGCGGAATAATTACCGCGAGCGCGGCACGATTAAATCATCGGATTGAGAATTTAAATATCACGAGAGCGAGAGAGAGAAAGAGGGACCATGAATTCGTCATTCGGCTAAGATAACGACCTCGTCAACTCGCCCGAATGCTCGCGCGTACATCAGCGTCAAATCTGGACGAATAGTCGTGCAATCATAGCGCACAACAAGCGGCGCTGATAATGGCGCGCGCTCGAAAATGGCTATGCATTTCGGATTATGCAACCAGTTAATTTTCCACGTTGATTAAATCGCAACGGTCGCGTGTCATCGTTCCGTTCTTCATCCCCGACGAGCGTCGGCGATAATGTCAACGTATGAGCTCGTTCGAATAGCGATGGACTCGCGTGTATCGCGAGAGACCGCGATCCAAAATTCGATCCTCGCGACAACGGGGCACTTTGCAATTTTAATGAATATCACTGCAACGCGGCTCACTGGTTTTTATTATTGCTGTGCTATACTGTAAAATTGTACTTTAAATCGTGGCACATGCGTTAACGTAAATTTTAATTGAACAAGTGCATCGAAAGCTGCTTGCTCGATAAAACACATGAAAGTTGTAATAATTACGATGATTAATTAAAATTAATTAATATTGCGAACAACAAGAGAGGGAATATAGGTCGAAGGTGTACACTCCGACTTGAAAGTTTCCCCGACACCGAGGCTCCACCAGCGTGGACGAGAAGCGTGTACGGGGGTGGGAGGGGAACATCTCTCGCGCTTGGCTTCGAAGCCGGCCCTCGAAACGGCAACCGTTTCTACATGTCGCTACACGCGCGAGGGGGCAAAGCTGCGCGTGTATTCCGTTCTACTAGCGTGTTCGTGGAGCATGAGGGTGGGAAGCGTTACGACTGGAGCAAGGGGGGAGGACGAGAGCGGGTGAAGCAGAGGGTGCCGGCTAGAGGCATTATAGCGCTGCTACAAATCATAGGGCAGACCCCCACCCGGGGCGAGCGCGTGTTCCACGCGCGTGTGCTTGTGTGCGTGTATGCGAATGTGTGAACGTGCAGATGTGAGTGTGTGTGTATGAGTGTGTTTGTGTGTGGAGGCCGATAGGGTCGGCTGACAGTGGGACGTTACACGCTCGATGTACTGTATACTTCGTGGATACGGGCAAGGGGTAGATTCGCCCCCGAAAACTGCCGCCTCTGCCGAGGGGCCACGGCGCCCTCGGGATTGAAATACGCGTCATTACCGCTCCCCCTCCCCTCTGCCAACCTCCTCGTCCCGCTTTCTTTCGTTCGGAGTGACGTCGCCGTTCTTTCTCGCTGATCTTTCCCGAGTAACCGACATCGCAGTGATGTTAATTGAAAACAGAGCGACGATAAAAATCCGGGAATTCTACTTTCTTTTCACATGCATATACGCATGAACGTCCTCATTTTATTTAATTATATGAATCTACTTTCGTATATAATAGCAAATTTAAATAAGTGTTTGTTAAGAATGCTATACTTCTCGAGTCGATTAATTTGGCCAGGAATATTAATTCACTTCGTTTACTTCTTACTGAATGAATTACGAAGTTTTCCCTTTCAGCAACACACAATAAGGACATAATTATTACTCGCTTCAATTTCCTCGTTACAATTCCAGTTTGAAAAGTTCAGCAATAATGACAGGCCTCGTCGCCCTCAACCTTGAAAAACTACGGATATTGGTACCACCCTTCGAGTTGTATAGGGCGGATAAAAGGAGATGCTACGGGGCGCAGGACGAGTAATGCGGGGGTGCATACTGAGAATTAAAGCGTTTCAATTATTTGATCGGTCGATAGAATTATACGCGTCGAAGCGGATTTAGATTGAAACAGGATGAGGCGGGCGGAGAGGGTGGTAGAAAGGAGCGCGAAAAAAAAGCTTTTCCTTATTCGAGAGGGGAACGGGACACAAAGCCGATCACCACGACGCACCGCACCCCCGGGCATTATACACGGTGTGTCGGAAATTGCCTTACTCGTCCCACCGTCTCATTGTTATCTGACAATCCTTTTGGCGCCGATCATTCTTACGTCCGTTGTATTTTTCCGCTCGATACGAATAGAACTCGCCGGTGGTCCTAAGAAAGTGACCAAGTATGTAATAACTAACCCTTCAGTAAAAATGATGTATAGTTCTCCCGTGAAAAATGCTGTCGCGTATGTTTGCCCGAGCGCGAGGACATTTCGAAAAATACAATTGCAAAAAAATATGAGAGATGTTACCTCGCGATGTGACCTCGCGGAGAGGAAGAAATCGAGGAAAAGGAGGAAAGAGGGACACAACACGGGAGGAGCGTGCACGAGATTAAAATGTGTCTGGCGCAACTATACTTCACTCGCCGCGCGCGCAACTTTTATTTTCGTTGCTCGTTAACTCGCAGCTCGCTCATTCATAAATTAACAAGTTCGAGGAAACGCCGAAGAAAAGGGTGGTGCACTCGCGGATTACGGGCGGGAGAGGGGAGGGGAACGGGGACGACGGGGAAGAGGGGACGACGAAAGCAAAACCGGGTTTTCGAGCTAATTAGAAGGCCAGTGCCGACTCTCGGTAATTAATGACTATTTCGCTATCGTCGAGCGCGCTTTTTCGAGAACGGAGAAAACTCGCTCGCGCGGTGCACAATAACGCTCAGAATAATGACAACATTGCGGAAAACGCGTGCATTACTAAAGCCTGTCGCATTGATGGTCACCGAAAAAGCGATACGTTCAACCAAAGTGATTTTTGCCCGTAAAAATTCCGACCGCGGCAAGTCGTATTCTCAAAAACGTTTGAAAACACATTAACGTTTAAATCCTTATAAATCCATATAATCATGACAAAATACAAACAGGATATGATAAAGTTCGCGTTAAATATAAATTTATGTTCGACAGCAAAATTCATTCCGGCATAATTTCAGCGAATCCAGATTTAAATGCTATTGAGACCCATAAATAAACGCTATTATTTATTCATGGTAATCGTGTGGCGCGATCGGCGTGAAATGCATTATTCCACGTAAATAGCGTCGAAAATCGGTCTCGGCTCGGAATTATACCGGTTCCCAATCGCGAAGATAAGGCGAAGGTAAGGATAAGGTATAAGGCGAGGCGAGGCCACGTCCGCGTAGCGTAAAGTGTATTAAAGGCGAAGTATAAAAGTTCAGCGACGCGCGAATTTACGAGACGCGTGTGGGCACGAGATAAATATCTTACGGCTCAGTACTCCTCGCCATCTTTTGACCCTCGTCTAGCCTCGACTCTGGCTGTGCAGCGGCTGCGTATTCGCACACACTTGTCGCGAATAAGCGATCGAGCGTAGATGCAGGTAGAAGGCGTAGAAGCGTTTACGCGCCGTGCAGCGACCGGTATGTAGAGGAAGCGCGTTAGAGCACTTACTACGCGTTATACTCGTGTTCGATTGCGATTGGACGATGAGCTAAAGAAAAATCTCGCGGCCACGTTGTTATAGCTTAAAACGACGCAAACAATTTTACGGTTAATAAGCATTATTGGATAACGCGCGCACGCGAGAGAGAGTTACGGCACGCTGTAACAGCGTCCGTATCGTTAGCCAGAATATAGATCACAGCGGTAATTAGCCGCGCTATAGTGTGCGGTGATTTTATATCCGTGATCATTCTAGATAATTTTACGATTTTACGAGCAATCACGTTATGAAATACAAATAAATTATGATAGTTTTCTGAAAATAATAATAATAATTGAGGATTAAGAAATTCATATCAAAACGTACTTCTTAACGCTTGTACTTTTTAGTCTACATCTTTTAACATTCTTCATAGTATTTTCATGATTATGCTTTTCTTCTGAGCTCTATATAAATTACGTAATATGACGTATCTTGTATCTCGGCTTTATTCCTCGAGTGATCTCTCGAAAAGCGAAAATATTTGCCGGCCAAATTAAGATGCTTTTCTTCATCTCAATTCCGCGGTCAACTTTTTCTGCCACGCGAGAATACTTCTTCTGACGTGGTTTACATGGTGGAGCGTGTAATCTCGGCTTGCACCTGTGCGTGTCGAGCACGCGTCTCTCCTCGCGAAGCGCCACGAACAACATGTCGTCCACGTGTATACGTGGCGAGCGGAGAGGAGAGCAAAGAGAGAAAAACGGAGAAGGAGAGCGGAGGAAAAGGGAACGAGAGAAGGGCGGAGGGGGGGAAGGGCGAGAGCGAGAGAACCCGTTACTTCAAATTACACGGCTCGGTTTATTATTTATTGTCGGCAATTTCTGCTTCCACCGAGAAGGTGCATCCGACCGGCGATCGAAGGATGATTTGTGCGCGCCGGGGCGCTCTCGAATCCGCGCGCGGTCGATCAATGAGGAGGCGCGCACACCGCGTGCGATCGGCAATTTGAATTTCTTTCTCGAGATCGCGTCGAGCCGATCGTTGCATCTCCCCTTTTTTATTTCCTCCTAGCTCGCAAAGAAACGCGGAAAAGCACCTCTCGCGTGACAACTCGGCGGAACGACGACAATAATGACGCCGTCCGCAAAAAAAAAAGAAGCACGCTCGATGTCGTATTATATCGAAAACGAGGACGCGACAGGGGGATAGTCCGAAACGCGGCATAAAAATGGCGTTCCATTTGGCGAACGCAATGACCCCGGCGCCGTGCGCTCTCCCGCAAGACTTATATGCTTTCTGACATTTTCAGATATTCAATTACCGCGACGCGAGGTATTGCGCGGAGAGGCCCGCCGCAAAAACGTAATAAATCGCTTGTTCGCTCGCTCGCCGGCCGCGATATATACCGCGTGCATGCGTACGAATTCGCACGCACGCACGCACGCGTGTGCACGTACCTCCCCATCTCGTAGAGATCGCCTTGCGTACGCACGATACTCCCGACTCGAGCCGGAGCGAAAGGATCGATCCTGGAATGCCGCGCGAGAGTACCAGGCCGGAATCCAGAATTCAAATCGAATCGAGTTGGCGTCGTTGAAAACCCTCGAGACGAGGAAGTTGTTGTTCGAGCTAACGGTGAAGTCGTTTAATGCCGCTATGCCATCCTTAATATCGGAGAGTTCTCGCCCGCGTCTTTACAAGGGTTTATCCGTTATTTAAAGATATTCTCCAGTCAATGAAGAATCAAACAATCTTAAGGCGAACAAAAAACACATTCAAACGACAAAACAATAAACGTAACAAAAGTCCCCTCTAAACATTTGCTTACAAATTTATATAAACATTTTAGTTAAGACAAACGTCAAATTAATAGAACAGCGATTAATATGGACCAATAATACGTAATTACACCGCGATGCGTTAATAAAGACGGAGATAATGTTATTAAAAATAATTTTCAGTAATAAATCAGACAGCTGTGTATTGAGATTGCGTTTGAAAAGCAGAAATGAGAAAGGAAATGCGAAACAAGCGGGCAAATTTTTCTCGGTAATTGTTCCCCGCGGGAGATCGATCGGCGCGATTCGCCCGACTTTATTACACCGTTTCCCGCACGCGATTAAATTACGCCTATGACAGCGCCTAATTTTGTTTCAGCGTGTACTAATAATTAATGCGGTCGCGACGCGGCCGTGCTAATTCGCCTGTGCGCGTTTTCTCTCCTACTCTCGCTCTCGATATTGCACCGTTCGCGTATAACACCGACGCGCGGAGGAGAGAGAGATCGATGCGACGCGCGCGCGCTCCTGCACCGTAAATAAATAAATGCTTGCCCGGGCGATTAATTAAATGATAACAAATAATAATGACGTGTGAAATTGTAGCCGCACCTGCGGCAATTGCGCAAATGTTAAGTGCAGACCGATCAATCCGGGGCACGGTGCCGCGCCGAAATATTATTACCGCTCCGAGCGTGACTCGCCATTTTTTTTTTCGCCGCTTCCTATTTTTATTATTTATTATCGCCGGTGGAAAGTGGATTACATCGATCATCGCCGGATTCACCGATGTTGAAAAACTCCGACCCGATATGTTACGGCCGCAAAGCGCTATAATTGGAACGTTCAGAAAGATTTAAATACGCCCTCCAGAGAGTGGCAAAGTATATCGAATTAAATAAGATGATTGATATCCGTTTCCATCTTTATGATTATTAATTAAGTTCGATGATGGAGACATTTTTAGAAAACAAGCGAAAAAAGCAAGCTTACGTAACAAAAAGTTTTTTTAGTATTTTTAACCGTCCGAGTACAACGCGAAATAGCTCGAGGAGCCGCGATCGAATTGAAAATACAACAATTGCGAGATGCGCGATTTATAGCCCGAGCATTTGTCCCCGAGGCGGTGTCGCGCCTGTATCGGAACGCGGAGAGAGAACACGCTCTTTGCGTTTTTTTTTTATTTTTTTTTTAAGATCGCCGCGCGAGCAGAGGGCATTATGATATTGCGATTCTAGCGTCCGCGGCTAACGAATGTCGATGCCGCTCGTTAATACGGCGAAGAGCCGCGAAACGCCGTTCGAGCATTCGCGTTCCGACCACGAGAGCCACGCCGGCACCGCTATTTGCATAAACACGACACGCACACACCTGTAAATAATTTCTTTTCGACACAGCGCACTTACACACGGGCGTAGATCATCCTTGACACGTTATGGATCGCGGCGGATGCAGGCACTCGCGCGATTTACATAGGGGGGTCCTATTCCAACGGGCACCGCGCGAATTTTTTCGCAAATTAATGAGACCGCATAGGAGGCCGTAAATGGGCTTTCTAATTTTTCAGGAGACAATGGCACGCCTCTGCGGAACGAACGAACGAACGCGCGCGATTAGCATATAGAGTGGATAATTAATTGCTGGGAGCACACAAAGGTCCCTTTTATTTTATTTATTTACCTCTTTTTTTATTTTATTTATTTATCCCTTTTTATTATTTTCCCTCGTATTTTCGGCCGCTTTTACTCGCGCCGTTCCTCGCCTTCTGCGATTTCGGGGCTCGTATTCAAAGCCCACATTTAACGCATTTCATCGTCTACCGTCTATCAACGTTACCTTGGACCGAGAATTAATCGGTCTGATTTAGCGTTAATTATACGGAACACACATTTAACGCCACGGAGAAGATAGCGGACGGATGGAGTTAAAAATTCATATGGGACGCTACGAGGACAGCTTTTCGAAGAGAAAAACAATTCGAGGTATCGACCAATGAGTGTACTCGAGCACGAGTGCACGCGCGTGCGAGGGTGCGTTTTTCGACGAGCGCGGCGCGGCCAACGGTGTCGAGGGCGCTTCACTGATTTTTCAATTATACACCATCGCATCGAGTGGAGTATCATTTTTGAAACATCAACGACACTTCGCACATCGGGAAGCAACAACTGTTTCGGCGCGCTCGAGTGCCCCGTCGCGGCCTCTCGGAATTACGCGCTTTTAATTGAAGGCACCGCCTAAACACGGGCTCGCTCCGAATCCGTAAATTATCCGCGTAATGCACGCACGCGGTGGGACGGGTGTCGATAGCAGTGCGAATTACACGGCGAGTTACAAGCGTTTACGGGCCGGCAACCTTTCGGTACGGTTAACGTTGAATTATTAATATGATTAAATGCGCGTGTGCATAAAAGTGCCGTTTGTTAATTTAAATGCCGTTACCTATCGGCTATTAGCAGATTTATAACTCTCGCCGTTGGTCCGGACTCAGCGAATCAGCTTTAATCATATAAATGTTAACTTGCATTACGAAAGTTCCAATCGACGAGAGATTATTTTGCAAAATTGTATATTTCTCATGCAACTTATCGCCTCTTAATTTCTATATAATTTCTAATCGGCTAAATTAAAGCGAGATTATACGACGAAGCGCGAATAAATTTCGACGATTTCACCGGAAGACGGGAATCAAGAGGAAAAATGGACCACGTAGAAACAAAAGAATCAATAAGCAGGAAGTGGAAAGAGGGTGGCGGGAAAGAGGGGGGAAGGGGCGAAGCGCGATGACAGAGGTCGAAATTTTCAAAAGGCATTTTCTCGCGCCGTGAATTTCCGCGGGACATAGAAACGTACTTAAACCGCCTTCCAAGAGGGGGCAATAAAACCGCGATTGGACCTCGTTGGGGGCCGTCGTCCTCGCCGCCTTCGCGAGCTATCTTACGGATAAAGATAAGGAGGATGCGACGCTCCGAGGTGTCGCCGGTCGTCTCGTTCCCTTCGACGACGATCCCCCGACGGCAGTCTCACGACGCCACTCTCGGGAGTGAAATGCCCTGTTACTTAAATATTTAACCAAAGCCGACGCGAAGTTTCTCCTCCGCCCTGCGAGAATATGCCACCCCAACTTATTCCTCCCTATTTCCTCTCCCCCTGAGGTTATTAAGAGACCGAGGAAGAATGCCCCGCGGTTGCTCCTTTCGTCTCTCGGCTAATATTGTTCTTTACGTTCTTACTTGTTTTGGATTTTTCATACGGAGAAATATTTTTTACACTACTTCGAAACTTGAAACCAAACAGTTTCCTAAGAGTTTTCGCTAAAAATATAACGTGACCAAATAAGGATATGTATACATATATATATATATATATATGACATATATATATATATATATATCTCTACTATATTCGGTGCAATAAATATTTTATAGGTTTACGTATATACTTGCGCCTAAAATAAAAATTTCCTCTCCTTCTCAATATGTACAGCATCATTTAAAACATTAAACAATATTTCGAAACAGAGCGATTCTACGTGATCCGTTTTATCGATTCCCATGTAAATGCGGCCCTGAAACTCTCATATTAGATTATAGTAAGCGTTAACGCGTATCGATGGCACGTGTCGAAACAAAATTACGTTTCTTTCTTCCTTTCTAAACGAATTACGGGAGCTCGTTCGTTCGCTCGCTCGCGCGAGCGAGCGGATCGCGCACCGCGCGATGAAAGCCGGCCGAGAAAGCGCGCGCGGGTACCCCGCGCGCTTTATGGGATTTGCATGGTATTGATTTATCGTTTAACGAAAACGCGCGCGATGCTTTCGCGGGCGAGCGGAAGAATGGAGTGGCCGTGGATGGCACAAACGACAATAAAATATCCATTTTAACAAACATCAGACCACCGAAAAATAGCCAAAATTCAGCCGGGCGACCGACTACCACCCCTCAGCGCGCGGTATATACCCGGCGGACCGATGATCAATGGCTCGCGCAGACTTCGCCGCCTCTGTGAAAAGTTACAGTCGTCCCCTATTTTAACCGTGCCCGCACACGCCCGTACGTGTGCGTGTGCGCGCGTACGTGCGTGCCATGGGGCGACACAAAAGAAACGAGCTCTGTGTGCGAGGCTGGCTGCATTGTGTGTACGACGATACCGCGCGCGCGGCCGCCACGTACGCTCTCTCACGTGCGTGGGCGGTTGATTTTTCAAAGCACATAATAACGGAAAGTCAACTCCACGAAGCCTCGGCCCACGGTAATGGAGCCATTCGTTGAAAACGGGGTGAAACATTATTATCGGTCAAACGCACGCCGAAATATGTAAATCGCGCGTGTCGCGCGGCGGGGTCGCAATCCCGGGGCCGCCGCGCGCGGGCAGTCGCAATGCATCGCGGAATATATAGAGGAGGAGAGGAGAGTACAGGACGAAGTATAATTCGAGACAACAGTTTTCCACCGCGCCGACCTACCAATATAGAGGCCGATTCACGTTCGGCGATACAGTCGATCACAAAGGCGATTCCGCACCGTGCACGCGAGTCGAATCTATTGTTACGGGCAAGCTGTAGTAATACGCGAAAAATTTTACCCTCTCTAATCTCTGCAAGTGTGTAATTTTACTTTCTTCTGGATAATTACGTTCGTGCGTAAAAACGAATGCGAATGTAAGTATAGAAAATGGAAAAATGCTGTTTTACATTTTTTCAATTTACACGCGATACAACATGCATATTCGATCGAGGAAAATTAATGCAGCCTTGGGAATTTTATGGGAAATTGAAAGTCCCGGAACACTAGGTAGAAACGTTATCTATCTACATAATGGATACGATCGTGTGGCACGGGATTCCTTTTACGAGGAGCCGATAAGAACGATTCTTATCGCGGATCGTAGTAATGAACAGGCATGCATCCCGACGTAAACGGGAGTGGTAATGCGATGCGAGAGACGATAAAGAGATAATGACGATGATCACGGCAGGGTAACCCACACTTTATTCCACGGCGCGCCACGATGATAATAATAATTGCAATTAGGCTTGGCCCGCGATGAAGGTGACTGTAATGCTATGCAAGAGTCACGCCGTCGCGCCGGGGCGATTGTGGCTGTCGTCAAATTGGAGGGGTACGGTCACAGTTCCCGGTCCTGTCGAACGATGGCGAAATTTACCGCGAACAGCTTTGAAAAATTCGCGTTGGAATCTCGTAATTGCTCTTCGCGGGAGAAATAATAATGCGCCGATAAATCCACGCCGAACATGTCGGCGCGATGCTCTCGACGCTTTTTGCGTAGCGCGGTGGCGCGGTGTGGAAAGCTTCGCCTGCGAGCGGTAGGATTTTTGGTATCGACTCTTTTTCGACGATTTTTGTACCATTTTTTTAGAGCCGTCGTACACGCGCGCTCGAGGGTGGAAACTGCGGCGAAAAATTGTTATTCGCGCGGACGATTATTATCGCAGCGCGCTTTTGCGTGGGGAACAGCGGACGAGCGAGAGTTGAGAATCCGCGCTCTCTCGCGTCCCCCCCCCCCACCCGGGGTGAGGAGGGGGCGCAAAAATGATGTTTGATACGAGAATTACGAACGATTTCCCCGGGACGAATGATCGCTTCGTTATTGGGCACTTCAGCCCGAGCCCCGCGTCGGCTCGTGTGTCCGCTTTATTTTCGCGACACTCCGCTTTAATTCTCCGGCGCCCGGTGCGAGTAACAATTATGTAATAATTTCGCTGTCCGCCACGGTGCACGTATATACGCTGACGAGCAAACGTGTCGAAATTTTCGTTCCACTAAACGAAATAAATTTTTAGCGATGAGCCAAAACTCGACTCGGTAAAATCACACAGTGGAAAGCCCATCGTGAAAATTGATTATGCGATTTTGGCCCCCCCCCCCCGGCCCGCTCTCTCGAATTTATCGCGATGCATTTCCTGCGCCCTGATATCGAATTTTTACTGATCTCCGAACTCTTGCTGCTCTCGGATGATGAGTGATGAGAAGTAAAAAAAGTCGCAGAGAAGCAAGACGAGAGAGGGAAAGAGAAAGAAAGAGAGTACAAGGCGTGACAAGAGTACGAGATTTGGTATCATCGTTTGCCGACTTCTTCCTGTCGCGCGTCAATCACGCAACGAAAAGTGCGATAAACGAGCAGACAACATGGCGCTCCTCGGTGACCCGTGATTATCAGCCGCTTTCATTAAAATAAACGGCAGGCAGCTTTTATCTCGCTGCACCTCGGGGTTATCTTTCTCTCTCTTTCTCCCTCCCTCTCCTTCCCTCCCTTCTCTCTCGCTCACTCGCTCTTCCATCGCCGTTCTCTCATCCCGATCTCCTACAGCGATTCTAAATCCGCCGACGAAGGAGATAGACGAAGGCAAAGTAGCAAAGGCGAAGGAGAGAAGCGCGCCGCCGAAAAAAATGATGGGGCGCGTTTCTTGGAAGCGACGATACCGCCGCCGAGTTGCCGCGCCGCTAATTACTGCCTCATGTTGTTCGCGCCTATCCAATACCGTAAAAGCATTCGATAACACAGTTCCCCCTGAGCTCTGGGGACTTTTTTTCGCGATAAGCCGATGCATTAAAACCGGCCGATATCCGCGGGTACAAGGCGCGTTCCGATTTAAGTAGTTCACTTGATTGAAACCGCCTCGTCGAAAGAACGCTCTAAAATGTGATAAGACGCTTCTGGATTCCGCTTATAATGAATAAAGGACCGTAACGGTATCATTTAGTTTACGCCCGCCGGGAGTAAACTCGCCAACTCCGGTTTCGATACTCGCCAATATTCCCCCCCCCCCCTTGTTCCCTTGTTCCACGATTAATTCTATCCACTATCGGGTGACTTCTTATTTCCGATCTCACGCACAGCTGTATCCTCATTGGCGCGATCTAATCCCGCTTTACGCAAGCGAGCGATTCACAGATCTCAATAAATATCGTCGAATAACTTTTCCACGCATCCAGAAAATCGCCGTGTCTCGCGTGCAGCCGTGACCGACCTTCTTTCATTCGGTGCATAATCCTCCTTAAGACGTTCTCCTCTAGCCCCTCCGCGAGATTAACCCAAGGAGATCCGGAGGTTCTCGTTCGATATAAACGGCGCCTGCCTGACCAACTCGCTCGTATAATTGGTTGTCAGTCAAGTAGTCAGTGCCAACCCCCTCGGGGGCGGCCCCGAACGATTCTCCTTGGCATCGTCGTCCATTCGTACTTACGAATCCCCTAAGGACACCGGGTATATAGACACCAAGCTGAAATCCTGATGGGATTCCACGTACGACCGGAGAAAGGATTCTCTTATCGATTCCGACCTCGAAACGTGTCGGACGGGAAACGACGTTTTAAGCAACGAACCGGCCCGGTTAAGATAAGAAAAACGTTTCCATTTGTACTCGGTTGTCTTACAAAAGGGAGCCGAAAATGCGAGTGGTAAATGCTGAAGCTCTGAAGTTCATCGTATATATTTTTTTTATTCACAAGCGGTGATATATACCCATGTATAAGCGATCGTCCAAATGATTTTAAGAAAAACATTTCTATTTGTACTCGGTTGTCTTGCAAAAGAGAGCCGAAAATGCGAGTCGTGAATGCTGAAACTCAAAGTTTATCGTGTATATTTTTTTTAATGACAAGCGGTGATATATATATATATATATATATATATATATATAGAATAAAATACATTGGCATAATAATTTTACTTAAAATTATTTGGACGATCGCTTGTATATATATATATATTTTTTATTATAACACTAATAAACTATTACAAATCAAAATGTAACGTTAGTTCTCCTCTAATGACACATTCAGGGACAAGAAAGCAATACTGGAAAGCTACCGAAAGATCTATCTCGACAGATTGGAAAATCTTTTCCCGCCGCGAAGGGGAAAAGCGAAAATATGAAGGAAACGCGCGATCGAAAAAAGATGCAAGGAGAGAAATTACCACAATCATCTCGAGCTAATGGCTTTTGGCACGAAGTAGACTTGGTAAAGTACCCTTGACCCGTCTAACGTGCGATAAATAATTCATCGGCCGATTCCGCCCGAAGTGCTTGCGGACCGGCGGTGATCTAACAGTGGGTACCAGTAGCCGCGGATAAAATAATTGGACGCTAATTAAGGAGACCCCCCGATTAAATGGTGGCCTGCTGAATAATCCCGGTATCCGGTTGCGCGAATCGGTCTCCATAACCTGGGTGAAAGGATGGCACAATGCGCAGAACGAGGGAATTAATTTCCAACAACAACGACGGCGCACCTTGAGTGACAGTTTGTCGTCACTTATTTACGTAATATATCCTGCAGCCAATTGGGACTCGAATAAACCGCCATCGTTAACGTTCTCCCGTGTCGTAATAGACAACGGTGTGCATTTATATTTTATATGGATGCAATGACAACCGGAAATTTGAAATAAACCGATCGTTCTTTCGTTAACGAAGCGTGAAATAACGAAGTAGGAAAGATAAAAAAAAATAAATAAATGGAGCAAAACCGATAGAATCAAGACATCAAGTAGCATGTATGAATTTTACATTATTCTCCATTCACTGCGACTTCTAATACTCAGCTAGTAAATATCTCGATTAATAAAGCATCGAATTAAAATATACATATATCTTGTACACTTCATATGTGTCCTCCTCCTTCCTCTCCTCCATGCACGATACAGATATCATCGAATAGTCGATTATGGGGGGGGGGGGCCGCGTCGAACGGCCACGTGATCACCGAAGGCAAGTTCATTTCCTGGTGCATTAAGGCTAACAGTTAACGCGATTGAGCATCATACGGTGCGTACGTCGAGTCCGGCGGCGTCGCGTAATGCGAGTAATTAATAATTGCTGGTACGCATCAAAGCTTGTCATTAATCTCCATGGCTATGGTCGACGATGCGCGAAACGTTTTGATCGTTTGATAGCAAACCGAGCGATTTCACGGTGGAAATCGCAGGGAGATGCGAATTGCGTCGATTACGCCGAAAACGGCGTCTGCATAAAGCAATAACGCACACTCCTAATCGAAATCTCGTTGAAAGTACATTTCGAAATTGTGCGTGATATTCGCGGAATATCGAAATACTCCTACGAGATAAATTGAACAAGTCTGAAATTGAACCCTTTAAATTGAACAATCTTGAAGATGAAAGCTGTCGATGAACATATTTCAGGTAAGGAGAAATCAACTAACGAGCTAACTATTATAGACTCTGACATTAAAATTAAGGTCACAAAGTCTCAGGGAATATATATATATATATATATATATATGTATATATATATACACACACATGCCGAAAGCGCAGCGATTCGGTTCACTTTACTTTTTTTATCCATTAATCAAGATCAAACAGCAACGAGCGCAATGATCTATTCGACTTTCTCCTAATGATATTTAATTTCCGCATCTCTAACGAATCTCCTTCGAGCACACATTGTTCAATTTGCCGCATTCGATACGCAACGTGAGACCGCGCTAAATAGAGGCAAGCGGCGCGGTGCGTAACGCGATGTGATTCCGCAATCCTCCCGTTCTCACAGCTTGCATTTCATTAAATAGCGTAGAGACGTAGGAAAATGTCATTTCCCCGCGGTGCCCCTTTCTCTCTACCATGTTTTCCACCGTCGGCCATTAATCGTTCCGCGCGCGGTGGCGGCCTAAACTGGATATACAGCGCGGTGCACGTGCGCGACATTTTCACCGACGTTTCCGCGGCAAATCACCGGCGATCTTGCGCGGGTGTTTCAAAGGAGCCGACGTTTTCCCTAAACGGCAAACTACCGCCACATTATCAAGAAAATGCGAGAACGCACTCGCTTCTTTTATCTGACGCTTTATCTTTCTCCCGCTCTTGTATCACTTTGTATACGCTATAATTATTTCCTATTCTATAAATATAATTACATTATCTAAATCTACTAATGTATAATGCCTTCAATTGCCTCGAAACTCTAAATAATAGAGTAATAATCACATAATAAATAACAGCCACATACTTTTCAATTATTATCCTCCTTATATTTCTTGTTCTATATATTAGAATAAGAATACAAACTAGATTTGCATCATTCTACTGTTCCGCTTATCTCGTTGCTACATTTTCGTCGATGAAATATGGTTTCCTCAATTCCGTATGGCAAATCGTCCGATTTACCGACGCGATTCAGCGTTATATCGATCAAAGTCACCGTCCGCGATGCAGCAATGCTCGAATCGTCGACGAACGTGACGCAACGTCGTCGACGGCGGGCGATCGCGAGCGCTAATAAATCGCGGCTCGTTACTACCCGCGACGTGGCGTCGTGCGATATACAACTCTCCAACCCGATAGGTATCGCCAGTTTCTATTTCACTTTTATAGCCCCGCCGACAAGGGGGGTAAGAGGAGGGCAGGCGGTGCTGCGCCATTGTCACGGCGAGCGGGACACAATTCGCCACGGATATAGGAGTTAGGCGGCGTCGATCTCCTTTAATGGCTCGCTGCTCCCGCATATGCACCGATTTCTCAAACTTCGCAGCGCGATCCGTATATACGCGCGCGCACCGACCGCGCCGCAGGTTTCCTCGAGTGGGCCTCGCTTTCGCAAGCGGCCACGTGGACCGGCCCCGTCCATGCGAGGCACGAAAATGACTTTTCGTACAGCTGCGGATTCCGATCGCGTGCACGCCCGAAAGGGAGAGAGAGGAGAGAAAACGCCGCGAGCGATCGAGAATACAAAAGTGCCCGGCAGCGGCGACGGCGGCAGCAGCAGCAACAGCAACAGCAGCAGCAGCCCGGCTGCTGCTGCTGCTGCTGCTGCTGCAACCCATTGCAACGCGCCGGTGCATAGACGCGTGCGCGAATATTACGCGCTCTCCCCGAGCGCGATGGATCGGCCGTCTAATGCCAGCAATTTGCGGCTATTGCTGTTATTTAACGGTAACACTTTGCGCCGCGCGATGCCGGGAATTGAGGCACGGCGCCGAGAGAAGCGCCGCGAAGGACCGGAATCGACGGCTCTACCACGATATGCAATATTGATACGCCGTCATTTGAGAAATCGACAATGCCGTTAATTTAATAAATAATCCACACTCGCTGCCTGTAGTCGTTTAATAATTAGACAAGACAGGTTGAAATTTAATGATTGCAGTTATCGAATTTTTGTTACTTAAAAAGATTTCACAATATCACGCTAATGACTGTGAAATATAATAATTATGTTTTAATGTTTCGAATCTCCGGTATCAGCATCCTGAATTGTGAATATTTTTTGTAAAACATTAACCAAATAAATCGTTTTCAATACTATACTCTCTGAAAAAAATATATTTTAATTCTCGACACCTGCGGCCCTTCTTAAGTTTGCATTTTGCAAACGAAATCGCATCGCACTCGCGACAAAGAGCAATGCTTTTGCTTACTCCCGTTACACGTCAACGTCCCGCGGTAAGCATTTATAAAAATCTCGCATCGTACGTCGATCGACCCTTTTTATTTCTTCACACACCAACGGATATTTTGCGAGGGTGGATTTATTTTCGATGGACAATGCCTCCTTGGCAGGTTATATCCCTGCAGGATAGGACGCAGGTAATTGAGGACGCCGAAGGTTGAGCACCCCCCGGTCAAGGGGAGGCCTCCGATTGGTCGACGGTGCCACGCACCTGGCGGACAGCTGCTACGGAGACGACGTATGCGCATGCGTAAGCGCCGTTAGCACGCATATATGCGTGAATGCACGCGCACATGCGCATCGTCATCATTTCACGTCGCCGTCGCGCGTACACACGCGCGCCCGAGCGCGCCCGAGCGCGCAGTGAGCATGTGCGTGTGCGTGCGTGGCTCTGGCTGCGTGCTGAAACGCGTACGCATAAGCAAATACTATGCTCTCCTGTCAATATTTATATAAATACGAGCAATCGCAAGTACGCGCGTAAATAACGTGCTCGAAAATTGCCACCGATAACAGCGGAACCAAAAATACAATTAAATACAAAATGTCGATATTAAATTCGAGAATTCATATCGCTATACTGCAGCACAAGTAAAACGAAAGTTTACGCGCTTTCATGCGTTAGATGTTCGAGCGGCGATGTTTGACAACGCGATAGCGGCAGCTTGAAACGAACGTAATGTTATTCTTAACGCGATTAACAATTAGAACGTTACTTTTAAGTTTTTCTAAGATTATAAATTTCTCGAAAAATACCTAATCTTGTTTACGAAACAACCGGAAATTCTCGGAAGGTCTATAACTAGTTGGGAAAACCGTGAAATCCACTTTCGCCTGGATGGCACATCTGGACAAATCCAGATGATTTTTCCGAAACAGGTAGAGAATGATGGCAATCCCGCACCACGTCGAAATCGGAAACAATAGTCACGGGGGGTGAGAGCCTAGCCGCGGGGAGTCAGGGATTTCGTTCATTCGCCTACAAATTCGTGCGACGGCACTCTGTCCCGGCAGGTCCTACGACCTAGGATTATGGATTTAAAAAAAAAACACGCGCAACCGGTTTTCGAACGGCTGATAATCTTGTTGTCCTACCAGCAAACGGCAATGAGCTTATGCGTCGAAAACAACGATACCATGATTAACTCTCTTCTGCTCAACTTGGATCGAAACCCTTCGAACTTTTCATAGAATAAGGGAGTGAAGTTCAATAAAGGCATAGAAATACTTTGCGAGTTTTTTTTTCTCGGAACGGTAAGATACGGAAAATTAAAAATTGTGCTGTTAAGCTTCCGATTTTCGATACCGAAGACACGTGGAATTAATCTCAATATTTAACCGTGACTATAGGAAAGTAAACTATAGGAAATTAAAAGTATTTAAAAAAATTATTATTAATTTTAATAAAAATTAAGCAATAAAAGTTTTGTAATTAAAGACGAACGCTCTACTATCGCGCGACGATTGCACAATTTGATCGTCAATAGTCGAAGACAAGCCGAATTAGGCGCACCTGTGTCAAGAGAACGACGCAGCAAACTTGGAATGTTCGGATAATGTGTACAATGTTTTCTCCCTATCGCATTACGCTTATCTTAACAATGCAAAGAAAGAAAGTACGTAAAAAAAAATGGCGAGAAAGTTGTGCTCTTAAACAACTTCGAGATCGATATCTATTGCAAATGTCTTAGACACCGCTCGCAAAATTCATTTTATCGCATTCGCTGATACCTCGGGCTGTAATCAAAGCTATCATTTGTTTCATTTCAAATTAATCTTCACGAGAATCGAAATCCTTATTTACCAGTAATGCATATATATCGGTAATCAGTTTTAGCCTTCACCGTGCAAGTGTTCCGTATTACGACGGTTTCAACCATCGGTAAACGATTTATCATCTAAATCATGCCCGCAAAAAGAAAACGTACGTGGCGTCGCGACGCCAAGTCATTCCGGTCTAGACCGTGTATATCATCGTGAGATCCGAGAGGGAGCAGTTTTTCCTGCGGCGGAGGACCACATTTTTTTTCCCCGTGCTTTTTTTCAACTGTAATTCCCTTCGTTGGAGAAGCACTCTCACTCAGACGCCCTCTCGTCCGAGCGAATGGGAGTAAGGGCGGTATTAAGGACTGTTGAGAATCTAAAAAAGAGGGACGTGGAAAAGAAAATAAGAAACGGAGCGCGCGATGGGAAAAAAAGAGAGAGGGAAGACGGACGAATACGCGGCGCGTCAGGAAATGACCCGGTCATGGGTGCAGAGCGCGACCATAATTCTGACCCACGAAACCATAATTCCATGGGACTGTGCGGAAAGAGGCGAGAGAGCTCCCTCCCCCCCTCCTCCCGCTCCTACACCCATCCGTTCCCCGTTGCATCCGGAACTCGGAACGGGGACTGTGTCTCGTAATTTCGGATCGAATTTCAAGGGGCCGGTCACGCGGCTCGAATTAAAATCCGTGTCTCCGGGGAAAAGTAAGATTATGTGAGAAGAGGAGGCTGCGTATCGATTGGTCCAAGTTTAAGGAAATCTCGACATCCGTCGTAAAGTCTCGCAGAACATTTCGAATGCTCTCATCGGAATTTTTCATCGTATCAAAAGTTCGATATCGGCGTACGAAAGTTTTTGTAAAAAAAAAAAAATCAGAGTCATTCGTTTGTTAATAAAAACGAATAATAAGGCACATTTTTAATTCCTGCCATTTGTAAAATTCTCTTATCATTTAATTATATTATCGTTTGGTTTACTGTATTTATTGCAATCGCGTTTCATGAAGTACAACAGTTATACGTAACTCTCTCGGTAGGAAGAACCGCTCGAAGGTGAAGAATCGCTATCTCGAAGTTACGTCGACTATAGTATCCGCGATGCAAACGGTATTTATAGCAAAAGTCAATAATTTTGCAGTAGAGTCGCCGCGGCCGACTCGCGTTCGAACAAGTGGCGGGCAAGCGGGTTTATCTCGCCACGCGGTATAGCGCGGGATCGACCTCGCGAAATCGAGCCGGGGCCCGGGGTCTTCGTCGCGCGGAATCGCACTATCTATCGACGACAATTATCGCCCGGGCGATGCGGAACGATGCAATTTCGCGAAATTAGTCCGCGAGCGAGCAATTGTCTATAAGGTAATCCCGGAACGATCGATCGGGCCTGCCTGCGAGCGACGTACACGTGGCTGTCTATTCACGATGCATCATCAGGTATAGGCTATAGCGTGTATCGTCGCGGAGAAATCGTTCGCGGATATCGTTTCGCCAAGTCAAGTCGCGCCGGGGGAAAATTTATCTTATCGCGTATTCCAGTGAGTGGACTTAATTCCCCCCGCGGTCATTCGCAAGGCCAGGTGTCGCGGATATCGGCACGAGAATCCCGACGATGCACTCCGCGATCGTCGGTTATCGAACATTCCTCGGTTCAAAAACAAGGATCTGCATCGGATCGCGGAGCGATAAATTGCCGAAACTTTCAGGAAATTCGCGATGTTTATAGAGCATTTTTGTTATCTAGAAATTTCTCCCGATAGGCGATAAGACCAGGTGTCATTCCGTGGCGATCGACGCCAAGATCACGTAATAATCTCGTAGATCTTGCGGCCCGATATCCATGTTTGTGCCCGACAAAAATATTTGATTATTATGACGGAATCGATTTGCGCGTTCGCTGAAATTATAACCCGTCAACATCGATTCACCGGCGAAATAATCCGTCAGGACTGAGAATCGGTTTGTTCAACGGCTGTTTAATGGCTGTTGTAAAATCGCCGCGCGGATACGAACGCGCGAGCGAGGCAAACGCGGTGCTAAACGCGTCCCCCGAGGTAGAACTTGGTTCGTGACTTTCTCGTCAGTCGTGTGCACAGTCGCGAAAAGTTTCGGACTCGTTGAATACACGACGACGTTGCTACGGCGGCGGGCGGCGGTTCCCGACAACAACGATGGCAAGAGCCGCGGCGCTCGTAGAGAGACGTAAACTCGCTCGCTCGAGGATCAACCGGGAAGTAATCTGGGGGCCAGGCACGGAGGTAGGCACGATCTACCGCGTGATCTCCGCGGAAATCGAAACTGGCTCTACGGGCGGCGTCTATTCCGGGCCCCGACGCGCCCCGATGCGATATAACTCGTACCCAACACCCGTTTTATTTCATCCGGAGATAATTGGATTTGCGAGTGCCAGAAACGGTAAATTACAAATTACGATAAACAAAAGACTTGTCGAGAAATTCGCACTAGAAAGTTTACTGAGTAACTTTTACGTCAAAAGAAAATCTGCAAGCTCCTAAATATTGTAAACTTCAGGTAATGCTAATTTAAACCAATTAAAGCTTTACATTGTCGGTGATACCTAATTAACGCAGTAACAGAAAGGCGAGAGATGCATCGCTGCGGGAAGCGATATCATAATTATGTCATAATCGTAAACAATAATAACGGGAGAGATTTGACGGAGGTACGAAGATTGCGGGTGTGGAAGATGGAGACAGGCACGGAAACAGGCACGATCTATCGCAAGATCAGCACGGAAATCGGAACTGGCTCGAGCCAACCTAATCTAAGCTCTATCTCATACCGAGGGAGACAGAGAGAGATAGATAGATAGATAGACAAAGAAAGAGAGGGAGAGAACGCGGGAGAGCTTTACCCTCCCTGGGACGCCTAACCTGGCTTACATGTCGCGTTATGGAGCTCCGGCACACACTGGACACGCACACTTACGCATGTACACCTGTGTGCATGCGAACGCTCCTACGCCCAGCGGCCGTCCGCCTGCATGTGCATGTCCGCCGGGCGCGTTTTGCGCGATTATGCGAGAGCTACCCGCTATGCAGATCGATCCCTCGGGTCGAAGGTGAAGCCCGTTTCGGTGGCAAGAATGCCCGCGTGTGGACGCGACCAGAGTGCGGGTGCGTCAACGTGTGAGTGTGTACTTGCGGACGTTTGTGTGTGCGCATATGAATCGGCACATTGTGTATTCTACCGCGTATACGTACGGAATGTGCGCTTCGCGGCAGAGAGAGAGAGAGAGAGAGAGAAACTTTAGGGCAACGATTGAAACGTTTATTAATGCCGGAGACGCTTCCGCATAATTCCGCCCGACTTAGATATTCGCCGGGGGATTTCGTTTCGGTAGTCTTCTTCGAAAATCGCGCGGACGTGCGTTGGAAATGAATCGAAACGTCGCAGCGTTAATTTTGCGCGGCGCGCTGGTTGCGTCACAGACGCAATGTAGAACTCGCGGTAATCGTAATCCGTTATTCTCAATCGATGCGGTCTATCTCGCTGTGATTGATAGGGGTGTTATTTCCTTATCGCGCGAATAGCTAGAGACGGAATTCAAGGAAATATTTAAAGAGCTCGAAACGGAGAGAGAATCCGGTGCAATTGCATAAAAAGAAAGAGTTGGAAGCAGAGGATAAGGATGGAACGCGGGGTAAGGAATAGAGATCTAAGCGCGGATCGAACGAGTCGGGGGAAATAAAATAGTTTCTGGAACAATGCGAGTGAGCCCGACCTAGACACGCAAAGGGCGAAGAACCTTCGCTCCCCGTGACTTTCAGCCGAAACCACTCGTCATCCTTTAAGAGTCTGGCGGTCGCTGATTAAGGCTTCTGTTCTCGCGACGGAGAGGGCCGAGCGGTGGAAAGAGGGAGAGAGAACGAGAGATTAGACTACGTCCATGAAAGTTTACGGTGCTTGGGCACCCGTAAACGCCATATGGCCCGAAAGTCGCCATGTTTCCATCGTTTTCTTTCGCCCCGGAGCGGACTCAGGTCCCTACGCGCGTCTTTATTTTTCTTTTTTTTTTTTCACGGTAGCTCCCCCTCGTCTCGCTACTCGCCGGGCTCGACTCGAATTCTCGAGATTCGATGTGTTTCACTTCGAGCCTTTAGAAAGTCCCCGAAATTATGTCTCGACTCGCTCTCAATCTAACTACATTGGCACGAGAATAATTTAATTAACAACGTGGCTATTAAATGTACAAATAACTGTGTTAAATATACACGAGTACTTAGTGTCGGAATATTAAATTAGTCGCAGATCCTATTCATGATCGGATAGAGTCCAGATAAAAATTGAGTGTGAAATTACGAATTTCACAGCGGAGATCGTTACAATTAGAGGACACGAGACAAAAAGAACTCGCCGCGCAACAGAAAGAGAGAGAGAGAGAGAAATATAGATGTAAATCTCTCACCGGGCGAGCGCTCACGGCTACTAATCGGCGCACGATGAAGAGAGGAACTGTTAACTCACCTGAAACAGAAAGAGAAACGGGACCGTTATTAGAAGACATATCTTACGGACGGGGAGCGTGTAATTACGGCACGGTGATTCGTGTGGTATGCTCCACTGTGTTCGCGGCGTCCGCTGGCCGAATGGCGAACACAGTACGCGTGGAAATCCCTGAGCGCGACAGACAGTCGACGGACCATCGAACTATCCCGAGTCGTGTCGCCACGGGCGACGCCCACTCGCACGATATTAAGATGAAAGACCCACATTGGCGACGCGACGGTCCACGCAGCCCATCGGCCATCAGCGGAAACGCTAATCGCGACGCCTAATTCCGCCGCCGTTGGCCGTTCGGCTAACGCCGTTAAACGGCCCCCGCGTGTTCCCCCTGTCCTACGACCATGTTAATAAATTCTCCACGCCGTGTTATTGGCGCACGCGGATCGTGCAAGCCGTCGCACGATGTGTATCAATACTGACACGCCGTACACAATTAGCATGACTATAAATTCCGTTGCCGTTGCGAATGATAATTAAAATGCGCGCACGACTGTACGCCGTGTCTAATTTCGATTACGAGAGCGATCGTGGAGGTCTTGTGTCATTAATATAAAATTCATGATTATCGCATCTACGCTGAAATAATGTGTGTCATCAGAGAAATAATTAGAATTGATACGTAATCTTTAATTTTTATGCCATTACGCGTAATTGTACGGTATTACAATATATTAGAGGAAACTCCGTAAGCGTGACCTCACGAGTACGGTCGATTATTCCACCCACGGGTCTCGATACTCCCTCGTCCTCGCGACGCTATGCGCTCCCCCAGAAAATCTCGATTATTTCGAACGCGGTGGAGACGCGGGGGTATCGCGTTGCGTCGCGTCGCAAGTCCCGTCATCATCAACGTCATCATCATCAGCGCGAACAGAGGATCGGCGGATGGACCCGCGCGGGGCGGACGAACGTGCGCGAGAGGGAAGTTCGCGTTCGGGGAGGAAGGGAGGGGAGGGGAGGGGAGGAGGAGGGATATGTTTCGAAACACATCCAGCTGGCGCCTCTCGGCGCTATAGCGGGCGTTATAAGCCCGCTACCAAATCAAGCGTGTGTGACACACTAATAATCGGACGTATATATGGTGTCCATATAGTATACTCACAGACACGGACCACGCGCGCACATACGCGCACGGCTCCTGCAGATCAGCATACGGCTCGGATCGTATGTGCCGTTGCTATATTGCGCTCGGTAGATATACCGAGAGGAAATGCGCGCGCCCGTATGTGTACGTACGCGCGTGCGGATATGTGCATGTGCCGTGCGTGTGTGTTCGCGTATGCATACGCCCGCGCGCGTTTGCGGGCGCTCGTGTACACACACGCGGGCGTTTCGAGAACGCATACGCGCGCCAGTTCAGAGGGAGGATGATTGTTGGAAGATAATCGAGATATCCGGCGCCGCGTAGTTACTTCCTAATGGTGGCGTTTTCAGTCGTCGCTTTGGCGTACTGTGTGTACGTGTGCGTGTGTTGTGTGCTCCGTCCTACTTCGCCGGTATATATATTAAATGCTCGACAGTACGAAAGAAACTCGGAAAAGTAAAGTTTCGGCATCAAGTATTCATCCGATGACGCGGGAGTGACCGACGTAACTCGCGTGCTAAAAATTGACAGATGTCAAAAGAAATACTTCCCCATTCAGATATATAAGTATAAAAAGATTTTCATAGAATAAATCTAAATAGATATCAATTTACAAACATTAAAATTTTATTAAAATATTTGTATCAATACTACGTATGATTGGAACAATATATACGTTTTGAAAAAAACAAAATGAAATTTATATGATAGTCTCCTTTTATAAATTTCACCAAAATACCGAGTCTCAGAAGGATCACCAGTTTCATCGAAATTAATCGGGAATTGAAAGCGGCGCGCAAACAGAGTATACCTGAATACTTTATAAGCGTTCGGAGTGCAACGCGGAATAGAGTCGCAGCCGTAACTGCCCGGGTATTAATTTACGATTATATGCGTTCCGCATTTATAGCGCGAGCCGACCGAAAATATACATCAAACGGGAGCGCGAACGGAGTCGGCGATCAGTCGCCGCGACGGCATACGATAGATCCCGACGTAGTATCCTTGTTACTTATTTTTCGACCGCTCGACCTCGCCGGCGCTAATTGTCATAATCGCATAGAGCGCGCGGCTTCATTAGGATCGCGCGCACACACATACATGTACACACATACATGACACGTGGCGCGCCTCGTATGTACGACACACACATACATATGCTGACTTAGGTAGGTACATACATGCACACAGAATATGCGCAACGCATATAACGGTAGGTTACAAGCGAACGCACGCTCTCGCGCGCGTGCAAATACGCGCGCCTATGTATGCGTGTGTATATGTATATATTATTCGTATGTGCAGAGTACGCGTGTCCCGGAGGCGACGTATCCGCGCAAACAGAGCCTGGGGATAATGGTTACCAGCAATGGATATATCGGCGGACGTGTGTTGGGATCCTAGGATACCGCTATTAGTACGGCTCTAGGCCGCGTCTAATTATATACCTCGCGCGCGCCGCTGCGCGCGCGAATATGTTTGTAGCCGCCGTATCTATCGTATCTGTTTAGGCGCGCGTGTGCGAATATGTATATATTATGTGCTTCAAATTGTGGAGAGCTGTATGCGCGTGCCCGCGCGCGCTCACGAGAGAGAAACAGACGGGGAGAAGAGCAGCGTACGCGTTCGACGTGTGCGTACGAGCGTGTACACATGCGTGTACGCGCGCGCAACTTGTAGCTACAAGCGCGATCATATGGGTTACGCATACGTGTCGGGGGTACTAATGCTAATCCCAACCATAGATTACGAGACGGGCGACGACGATCGACCGGAACTGCCGCCGTCATGGAATTTCCGCGACTCCTAGTTTCTAGCTTTCCACGGTCGTCCGACGAGCGAGAGTGCGGTCAGCGCCACGCGAATCTCATCTCCTTCATCTGGTCTACATAACATTCACCGCAAAGAAAAATATACCACGTGCAAACGAATGTAATTACAATGCGAAAAATATCGTATCAATTTAAGTTAGAAAATTTGCAGAAATGACGATATAATTTCTATCGAATTTCGCGCACGCCGAATTATCGCTTCTTCTTTTAAATTATTTCCTAAAAGTTGTAAAATAATTTCAACAAAGTGGAAGGTTAATAATAATTTTGCATAAAAACGATGCCTAATGGCAGCCTGATTAAAATTTCATGGAAATGATATATGTAAATAAAAATTTGATTACAAGATTACATGCTCATTAATACATATGGAGAAGCTAATAGCGTGTAATACTTTGCGGGCACAAATTTTCCTACCTTAATCGACCTCGTGTCGATGATTCGGTAAAAGCACGGTAACGAACTCGTTGCGATAATAAAGTGACACTTGTCGACCAATTCGACGATAGGGGAAAGAAAAAACAATCAACTTCGAGACCGAAGCCAGGTCGCCGTCCCATTTATATCAATTCTATTCATTGCCGCTTTTAACCTAGCACTCACGTGATCAGTGACTCTCAACGTCAACATTTTTCTGCAGAGAGCAACAAAGTATGATATTTCTATCAATTTCTCGAAATAAAAAAATGGACAAGAGAGCGAGCAACGAGAAAATCGAATAAAAATCTGGAAGCTGTCTGCGCGTATATAATTTCTCAATAAATTACGCTCAATATTAGACACTATATTATCGATTACTTTGCCAACTCATAAATATGTTTCGAAGGACGGAATTTCAGATATAGCACCTTCACACAGGCGACCAATATACACGCAAACGTCGACGCGACCACCACGTTTCACTCGGAGTAAATTTGGCCGCACCGGTAACGCGCGCACCGTGGGAAGGCAGGTGAAACGGAGCGACGTAACGGACCTATCGGTTTCATTGATTCTTTTTTTTCCTCCTTCTCTCTCTCCTCCTCGAGGCAATTACATCGGCCTCCAAAGCGAGCGCGCGCGGGCGCTTATTTTTTTTTTCTTTTTTGACGATCGCCGCGTGCGCGCGCGTGGATCGCTCGTAAAACGTCAAACGCCACGACGATTCCGGCGACAACGACGGCGGCGGGCGGCTTTCACGATCCCGGCCAGTCCAGCCTGCACGCGCGCGCGATCCTCTCAAATTTTCATCTTAATTGAAGCGGGCGCGCCGCCGGACCACCGCGGCGGACGGCCACTTTCGCTTTCGTGTTTCTTCCCGTTCGCCCCGAAGCTGCGCAGCTTCGTTTCGAGAAATCCGAATATACCCACGTTTAGCCCGCATGCTAATCGTTTACTTTGGGAATCGAGCGAATTTTTATGCGGAAAGATACGACGGATACATAAGGATCGTGCGACTTTCAAATTGTCACGGCTGTGCAAGTATGAAGAAATTGAGTTCATTAATCCATGATAGGATTATGCAAAAATGGAAGCAGTTATGACAAGCCATTTATTACGCGGCGAGGTAGATGTGTGTTATTTTTCTTAGCTCTGTCTTCCTCTGTATCCGGCTGAAACGAGCTTATAGAGAAACGCGCCATCGCGGCGAAGCACGTAATATGAATCTTCATTAATAACGTCGAAATGGCAGGTCTCAACGCGACGTCGTAAAGCGACCGGATAAATGCAAACGTCTGTTGCATATATCTACTTATTAACCGACGCGTATACACATTATTTCTTCCCGAGAGAATGGTCAGTTCTTTTCAAAAAGAAAGAAAAAAAATGTTAAAAAGTCCGTATTACAAAGTCGCGCACGTTGCCGCCGCTCGGTGAAAATCCAATTGAATCTCATCGCTGCAGCTTAATCTATCAAAGTGATTCACGTGCGACAGCGCGGGCGACTTAATTTTCACCCGGGGGTTGCCCAGGGTCTCCGCGCATTGTAATACCCCAAAAATGGACGCGGCGAGCTAATTAAGTCGGACGTAAAGAAAGATAACGTTTCATAATGAAGGTGGATTTTTTGCCTATTTTTCGAGAGCGCCGCCGTCGCCCCCCTCTCGCCGTCCCGACGCCGCGGCCGGGGAAGATTTTACGCCCGACAAGCTCTCCCGGGGGGGAAAAAAAAGGTCGTCCGAGTGTACCAGAGAGAGCAGCGGGTTTAAAACGTTGCAAGTGCCGTACCGGATATGAGGGACGCGGAGAGGGACGCGAAGAGAAGGAGGGAGGGAGGCGCGCGCGGACCGGAAATGGCCGCCCTTAACCCGGCGCGCGATCAAAAACTGGTTTCGCCAGACACACGAAAGCGCCGCCGAGAGATGAGGGAAGCGAAGAAAAAAAAAGTGAGAAACGGAGAGGGAGAGAGAGAAAGAGAAAGAGAGAGAATACTTCCACCGTCCTCCTTCCTACCGCTCTCTCGTCGGTAAATAACGGATAATTTCGCTCTCGAATAAATCGAGGGAGGCAAAAGTTTCGGCGTTAAAAAACGTTTAAGCCGTAGCAATATTTTAAGGGAGCCGCGGAGAAACTTTAATGCAGTTAATCCGGAGTGACTTCCGCGAAATACGGCCCTGGGAATTCTCGTTGCAACGCACTCGTCGTGTAGTTTACCCTCGCACGAAGGACGAAGCGGTTTCCATGGTCAAAACAATCGCGGGAAATAAGTTGCAAATATTAAGTTTATCAGACGTGGTGCTTCACTAAAAAAAATTTTTATAGAGAAAAGAGATGAACAAAGATCTATTTCAATAGCAACTACGCTGCAAGTATAAAAGTAATAGTTTCATTTGCATTTTATCTTTTTTCCTTCACAATGTATTAATTTTATATAATCGATGTAAAATTACGGTATGATTGTATAATTCTCCCCTTCATCTACTTTAATAACTACAGCGACATTTAAAACGATGTACATCTAAAACTTCAACACGGTCTCGTAGTTCCGATTCTATCGATTAGTCATTATTAGCCGTTTTATTTTCTTAGAAGCAGCAATTAAACGAATTGAAATTGACGACGAAGATACTGAAATAATGGACCGACAGCTGTCGATCTAACACAGCGTATAAATGCGTGACCTACACTCGATCTCATTTGTCTCGTAACGCTTTGCGTCATTAAATACGTCTTTTGCTCGGCGTATAACGCGAGAGGCATAATTACAATGCTTTTGTACCGTTAGCGTTAATAAGTCGTCCGATCGAGCCGGTCCCAAAGGCCCGGAGAGGACGAAAAAGAGGTCGCCCCAGTCAAGAATAAGTAATTACAGATCGCGCCGTTAAGACCTAATGCCGATGTTCTAAAAATGGAGTACTAAATTAAATTCCTTTGTGCTGCAGCAGTAACGTTACAAGCTCTCCCCGGCTTAATTGGCGCATTATCGCTCGTCACAATTCAGTTAGAAAACGGCGAACTTGTTACGTACCGTATCGCAGCGACAAAATGAGATTAACAATTACATCAAGTTTCCATGATTAATTGCATCAACGCGATCTATTTACGTTGCGCGATCGATGCCACCTTAAATCAGTTCAAATTTTTTTTCTAAATCCCAAGAAAACATTAAATAAATTAAATTAAATATTCCGTAGAGTAAATCCCGCTTAAGTGGGGAAAATATCCAACGGATAGGCAGATTAAATTTGCAGTCGCAGGTCGAAAAGGAGAACCGCTGCGAGCAGTCTATAAGCCAGAGAGGATCTAGCGGCTGTGTAGACTGTACTGAAATAATGTACAGTGCCGTACAAAACGGCAAGGGGAACGCAAAGCGGAGGGCGAGGGGAAGGGGAGGAGGAGAGCTCTCTCCGTCGCCCTCCGCCGCCCCGTGTCTCCCTCGCCCGCCGACGGGGTAACAATGGTGTGCAAAGGAGATTAACAAACAGAATAAGCTAACGCATAATCGCATTATTTCTAGCTAAGCCGCATTTAAATTAGATAGAAATTCCATTTAACGAAACAATGCGGGGATGATGAGTCACTTCGCCGTATACGCGCTGACTCGCAATGTCGGAATAGACATTGTCCCCCTTCTCCCCCCCCCTCTTACCCCCCTGACTGCAGTCCCGGCATTCCCGACGTGATACTCTCCTCTCCCCTCTCGCTCTCGCCGAGCGAATTTCTGATTTCGCGAAATTCTTACAGGCCGGTCGTGTCTTATCGCGCCGCCGAAGTGCTCCGCGAGCCGCGTCGGAATGCCGAGCGTGTATATTTTGGCAACGATATATTCCGTCCCGCTCTCGGAGAGTGTTGCACGTCGCGAGCGAAAGACGCGTCCTCATCCGGTCCTCTTTCTTTTTTTATCTCCGCAAGGACTGGCAAATCCGACCCGAACGAGTTACATTCATTATTTTTTAACGATAAGAGAGAAGGCCGCGACGGATACAACACAAATACAACACGCCCAATACCGGAGGACCCAGGCGGCAAGGCAGGCAGATTACATTTGTGAAACTAGAGCGAGCAATATTAGCCGATAGCGCGGGAAGAAAGGATACGCTATCTCGACAGGACGTGGGATTTATCCTATCTCCAGAGCGCCCGAATGATATCCGCCCGTTCTAGTTTCGAGGGAGCGCCGTGCGATATTCCCCGATGGCGGCGCGGCGCCGTCTTCCGACCTATCGGTTTTGGAAAAGTATTCCCGAAACAATATGCAGCTAAAGCCCGCGTCAACCGCCCTCTGACATTCAAGGATCTCATATCAGGTCGCAATCCAGAGAGTCCGCAAGCCGTCGTTTATTCAAATCAGCTCGAAAGTTTAGCGCGCGTACCATTAATTTCAATCGACGTACGATCGACAGGGGAGGGGGCGGGTGCAGTTCGCGAGTTCGTGCCTCCGACATTTCGCCGAAAAGGTCGCCGCGACCACACGCGACGTGCCCCCCGCTCCCACCCCCAATTTTACAAATTTCGGAGAGTTTCGCGTTGCGCGCCGGGGTCATAAAAATTTCTAGAGCATCCTGTACAATTGTGGAAGGACGCAAAAAGAGCAAGCCGTAGCGACGACGAGCCCGCCCACGTGAGAGCGGCCATATCATGACGTAATTCTGACGTCACTATGCCGATAGCGTGCTCCGCACGCTCCGTCGCTCGGATGCACGGGGGGAAAATCGTAAAACGTGTACGGTCCCTCCAATCCGTTCCGCCGCCGCCGCCCGCCGCCGCCGCCGCCGCCGCCGCGCCGCCATCCACCCCTATTCGCGATTGACGCGCAATCCGCTTTGGGGGAAAACGTCTTTCCCGCGCCGAGACGTCGTCGGGATCTCGAGGGGGATTTAGATTTTCCGCGAAAAGTTCCGCTCGCCTCTTCCGTTCGGGAAAGATTCCTCGCGATATACGATTTTTCGACGCTCTCCTGCGTTATATACGCGCACACACACATCAGACATGATATCGTACAGATTAAATTACATCGGACGCGAGCGCAATCGTATATTTCGACGAGTCAGAGGCGCCGATTGCGAATTGCTACAAACTTGACTCGAGAGCGAAATAATAATGTTGAAATTTAAGAGAAAACGATACTGCTGATAGTCTTTATTATTGCGGAGAAAATCGTCGGTTATATACGCGCGCTCGTCTATTTTCCAGATTACTTGGATCGCAGTCGATATCATGCCCCTTTCGTATACGTGCTACGTACACGTCGAAACGCAAGAGAAACGGAGAGCGATTCGCTCGGTAAAATTACAATGAATGTGATTCACGAAAATAAAGATATATTATATATAATAAATTATTTTATACGCGGGTTATTTTAATTACTTCCTCCCGCCCAATATTGAAGATAAACTCGGGAAGTTCCCCCTCCCTTCCGCACCCACCGACAGTAATCGGATCGGTGAATGAGGGCATCCCTCGATCTTTTTACCTGAGGACCGCCGCCCACGATCGACTCGTAGGCCGATTGAAAGACGCTGCCCAACTGCGTGAGGCCCTCGTTCTCCATCTGGAACATTATGTCCGCCCCCGGCGAGCCGTTGTTGTTGAGATTATTGTTGCCCATAAGTTTCTCCGTGCTGCCGACGTCGGAGCGGAGAATCGTGTTGGACTGCATAACTCACACACGGGGACAAGCGGGTGGTTCGGGGCACAACGGGGGGAGAAACGGGCACGTGGCTACTCGCGGTGACGATCCGCGAGCGGCAAGAGTGAGTTCGAGAGCGCGCGGCGCGATAGATCGCGCGTCACCGATAGGACCGCGGCTCCGGCGTCAGACCCTAGCGACGTCGGCGTCTCGCGGCGAACGACCTCGCGCCGTTGTCATCGTCGCTAAAAATCTCACCGGGTGCACGAGGGGGAGGGGCGAGGGAGGGAGGAAAGGGAGCTCGAGAGGAACACGCGTCGTCACGTGACGAGGATCCGCTTCGCAGAGTCCGCGGCTCGGGAACGGTCGGGGGCAGTGCGGAGTCGCGTCCCCGTCAGGGCGAACATACCACGCACTTGTCGCACGATCCCGAGAACGTGTACAGAGAGAGAGAGAGAGAGAGAGAGAGAGAGAGAGAGAGGATGAAGAAGAAGAAAGATATGTATAGAAGAGAGGGACGAAGGGAGGAGAGAATGCGACGCGCGCCGGAAGCTCACCGCGCGGGGGTAGTATCTTTTATCGCCGGCTATCGATATCGTTGCACGATTTTCGTCCCCTTCGCGAATCCACACGCGGAGTCATGAGCGCGCCGTATCGTTCGTTCGCTCGCTCGCTCGACGGGGAGACACGGGGAACGTCACCGCGTCGTGGACACGCGCATCAGGACGCACACGCGCGCGATTGCTGCCGTTGCTCCACCAGCTGCATGGCGTCGGGGGTCGCCGTTTTCGAGGTTAGACACGCGAGAGAGAAACCCGTCCGGCGGTGGTGGTGGCGGCGGCGCGTCCTATCGCCAAGACCGCATCTCCTTCGACCCGCGAGAGAGCGAGTAGCACGTTTCGCGCGTACACAGGCAGGCGGGCGGGCAAACGGATGGCAATCGCGTTTCACTGATATCTGGCGGATTCACTTGTCGTCGCGATTATACTTGGTTAAACGGAGGAAGCGGCGGAATCGAAAGAGCGAACGCGCGCGAAAGATCCTCTCACCACGAGACACGCGACGAGACTGACGCGTCGCGGTCGCGAGGGGAGGCGATCGCAACGGCTGCTTCCACCCCCCGCCGCTAAGGGTTCCCATCCCTTCCTCTGGTTCCCGGCGCGCGGACCCCACTCCGCGCGCCATCGCGCTGCCGTACGATCGCTTCGCTCGCTCGCTTGCTCGCTCGCTCGTTCGCTCGCTCGTTCGCCCGCTTCTCGTACATTCACTCGACGATGATTCCTTTCGTCCCTTTAGCGCTCCGTTCGACGCAGTGAAAGCAACCCCTAACGCGAAAAGCTTACCGTTTTTGCCTACGAAGAGGCAGACGTTCGTGGTACACGGCGACAAGCGAACGCGAAGAGCGAGTGTGTGGGTGGCTCTCTTTTCTTTCTCTTCCTCTTTCTCTTTCTTGCTCCAGCTCTTGTCCACGGGCTATGCACCATGCCGAAAACATCGGTCCACTTGTTGAGTCGGAAAGAGAGCGAGCGAAGGAGAGCAGGACGGAACCCTGGAGAACGGGAGCGTGTGGGTGGATGCGTGCGTGCGTGCGTACGTATATGTACGCGCGCGGAAAAGTGGCGTGCAAGATAAAAAGCTTCGCGGCGGTAACGACGGACAAAGAGGATCGGCCCTCCGCGGCACGAGGACGCGCCACTAGGCGGTCGATCTCTATGACGAGAGTCTCCAGCTCCATACGCGATTATCGCGTTTCACCCAGAATACCGCTCGCCAAAATTCCCAGCAACAATAAGACGCTTGATTATTTACAGGGTACAGCGGAGTAATCTGAATAGTGAGGATAATTTGGATAACAATAAGCATTTGCAAGAATTTCGGAAAAATAATAGATTTTAAGATACATTTTATTACGATATTTATTTATTATTTATTTATTATTAAGATATAAACATATCTTAAAATCTCTTATTTTTCTGAAATTCTTGCAAATACTTACTGTTATCCAAATTATCACTATTCAAATTACCCCGCTGTACCCTATGCATATGTATGTGTGCGTGTATAATACGGAGAAAAATAAAAAAAATAGAATATATCTGTTCCCATTTAATAAAATCTATATGTCAGAAAAGCTCAAGCGTCGACTGAAGATACGATCGAAGTTACGTTCGACTGCCACAGTGTCTGCAAGATTTATTCCGGTACCTATTCCGACAAAAGCGCAAATTAATGCACGAATGCATCGCTCATGAGACTCGTCAAACGGAAGCTACGAGGAAGGGCGGCGGGGAAAAATTCACGACGGATTTCATTGTAACGAGTCTCATTGCGAGTTCTTCTTCGAAACTGTCCGATCTCGCCGACGCCCAGTTAATTAAAAGCTCGGCGCGAGCCTCACCGCTGTATAATGGATCGTCGGCGAATTTTAAGGTGGCGTGCTTAACTTTTGCGCGAAGTTAAATGGCGTTGTTTACCGCGCCCGGCGAAGTTTAATGATATCGCGGCCGAGAATATCTTCATTTCGTCGCGCGAGCCCGCGCGGGACGGATGGGGAGGAAAGATCCCGTAATGACCCGCGCGCGATTTCGGAAAATCTGTCAGGGTGGGGGACAAACGAGATATCTCGTGGCGCCAAAGGTGCCTCGTTAGTCGGATATTCGTGAGTAATTTTAGTGTCGTACCCACGCGACTGGCCGAAGGTTTATAATTACCTAACCTCACCCGACCCAATCTAACCCACTTGGCAAACGGGCGAGAGTTCCAGTTTTCCTCTCACCGAGCGCCGGATACGACGGGCGAAGCTCGTTTAAAAAAAAAGGGGGGGACAGAAGGAAGAAAGAGAGAGAGAGAGAGAGAGAGAAGAAAGAGTCGATCGACCGGGAATTGTCGACGAGCCTCCAATTAATATCTGACTTGACTTTACTCGGACCTAACGACGCGGCGATCGTTTATAAGCGGGGCGATTATGACGATTGTAAGCCGGCAATCAAATTCCGATGGCAAGAATGGCATAATATAAGTATTTGCGTTTATACGCGGCTAAATAGTTCGCCGTTACAATGTAGCGAACGATTGACATCAATTGCGAACGGCTGCTTTATTGAAGACACTTGATCTCATTTCGATTCAAGACACGAGCGAGCCGAACACAATATCAATTTTTATAGCGCAGGTTAATCGGTATTTTATTAGTGCAAAGGGAGAGAGAGAGAGCGTAATCGTCTTTCTACATTTTAAAGTAAAAAAATTAACGCGTAGCTCATTAAATTAGATTTGTCAAACGTAGCGAGGTGTAAATGTAACAAAGTGTTCGTACCTGAAAGATGACGAAGTGCGAACACACTTGTCGCCCGTAATGAGCCATAAAGTAACAGTCGACAAATAGTCAACAGGAAACAGTCAACAACAGTCGAAATAAATGACCATTCTGTCGGAACGATGCAGATATAAGGAACATCTTGCTATTTTGAGGCTGATAATGACAGTAAAATAATGTAAAGCGACAACCGGTACAATGCACAGTTTGGGATCCGTTTGTACCTGCTTTTCGAAACACTTTTAGGAGCGACGAGAAAACTTCATCTTTCCGAATAATAATGATCCAACCTACTAATTTTAAAACCCTCGTCAAAATCACGTATGAAAAGTTTGCCTGTTTCAAACGTTACATCAAAATTGTTTTTCCTCTATAATTTTTCATCTTATTTTTTTATTTTATATTAAGAGGTTCTCTGTCTTTCGAAAATTCACGTGTATGACAATGGCGGTTTGACTAAATGTAATAAATGTTGGAGGAAACAATGAATCTTTATATCTATCTGTCTACTTACGCCTTTTCATGAACGCCTCTTTGTATCCGTTTATAAATTTTTTGCCATCACAATAAAAGCAATAGCCGAAGAACGATGGAGAACACGCGCAATTCCGCGATTCGGAATTATTCCGAATCGAAGAATAAACTAATAAGATAAACAAGCCACCGTTTCGAGGCGCAGTCGCCACAGCAAATAATGACACAATTTAATTAAATAATTACGCAACGTTCGCGTTTGCCGACTCGCTGATAAGGAGAGGACGCGCAGCAACTCGAGTATCGATCATCGCGCGCGGCGGCCTCGCGCGAGAGAGCGCCCACCTCCCGCAAGTTTTTGGCGATCGACGTGTCTCCGTCTTCTCTAATGCGACGCATTTGAGAACTACACGGTGGTGCTAAGAGGGAGATCCCGCGGTGACATCCGCGAGGGCCTCCCGGCGGCCGTTAATACAGTCGCTGTAAATCTCGAAAGATACTCAAGATCGGTGGCATATGGTGTGCTCAGATCGGATCGCAAAGCGCTTTGCCCGTCGCTGGATCGGTCCGGATGATAATATCGGGGACATCGATGAAGAAATGAGATACGCGAGGAAAATACTTTATAGAAACGGCAACTTTCTTTCGGAATGTTTTCTCTTCTACAGAAAAGACTAAATTTCTCACATTTCTTCTTCGCATTTAGAGAAGTAAATGAACAGATCAACGCATCATATATTGTAGTATATTGCTTTAACTGGTAAGTGATTGAGAGTTTTATTGTTTCAACAACGCGGTGACAGCGAAGAATTCTTTCTCTCCTCGTTTCGCCGAGAAACGCATGAATAATAAAAAAAAAAAAAATTAGTAGAAAAAGGAGAAGAAGGGAGAAGAGACACGACGTTGCCTCGCGGCGTTTCGTCATTGGACAGCTAACAAATAATTAGGTAACCTCGTCTGGCCAACTGTGTAAACTGCGCCTCCACCTCGGCGGCATCGGCGTCCCTCCGCTCTTTTTACACCTTATCAGGTCGCGTAAAGACGACGAAGCGAATAAAGGGAGACGAAGAGAGGACGCGGACGCAGAAGTGGAGGAGAAGATCCCGAGAGAAGTGGAGACGAAGAAAGGTGGAGAAGAGTCGTCGACCCGGACGCCTCTTCTTCTCTTCTTTCCGCCGTTGTCCCCGCGCCGCACGATTCCCCCTTTCGAGAGAGCGTGAAAAAAATAATAAGATCGTGGCTGTCGGAGGTCGATTCTCCTCGTCTACTCCGTTCTCCCCGCGCGACGCACATGGGGAGGAGAGGAGGGGAGGGTAAGGGAGGGGGGAAGGGGGGGCACACACGACAAAAACGTCGACCGGCAAGAAAACGGAACTCGGTGTCTCCGCGTCGTTGGCAGCGTTACGACGACGCGCGAGTTCAAGCGCTCTAAAACCATAACTGGTATCATTATGCGATATATGTATGTCAAGTAATGCAGCTGTGGCAAAATCTCTATAAATTAGCTGCATAAATAAATAATTGCACATAAAGCCAATTCATTTGGAATCTATTATATGGATTTATTTTAATTTGAGAGATCGGTTGAGAGATCCCTTTCATGTTCGTAAATTAATTCCTGCCACATTACGTAATTTTTAAGGACGAGAGACTCGTAAAAGTAAAAGTAATAATATTCCAATCAATGCTAATTCTTGGCATGGAATTACTGAAAACCATTTCAGAGAACGCCGGAAATAATTACACTCATACGCGATAATCTTTACACAGCGAAAGGGTAGTGAAACGGTGATATTTCGCCGAAAGGTAAACGCGGTAAAAAGCGCGGGCGAAGCAAAACCTCCGCGAGAAAACCGATTTAATTTCCCCCGTCACAACCCTTTCGTGGATATCGTGTCCGAGGGTGAATGGCTAAAAGGTAATAGTTAATAACAGCGCAGCTGAAAGGGGGATCCGGTAATCCTCTTCTAATTTCTAAAACAAAGAGAGTCGCGGATCGTAGCATGCCAACGGAAGCGGGTGAAGGAGACAGAGGAAGGAGGAAAGAAAGAGAGAGAAAAGAGAGACAGAGAGGGAGAGCGATTCGAAGGAAGCGAGAGAGAGAGAGAGAAACGTTCTCTCTCGTGGAGGCAAAGCCGAGATCCCGGGTTCGGTGAGTTCGAAGGGGAGGCGAAGGAGGAGGAGGAGGAGGGTGAGCGGGTGGTAGGAGAACTGAAATTGGGATGAGAAGGTGGGAGGGAGGGGGCAGGGTTCCACCCTGGAACACATTAACTGCAGGGCGACGGGGTATATAGGGGTGGGTTGGGGCCGCACCACTGGCGTAAGCCGAACGGAAAACGAAATCGTTCTCGAGAGCGTGCGACGAGTAGCTACGGCTTAATTCTGACCTCTTGTTAACCAAGTGGCGTAATGGAAGTAACACCCTGTACGCTTTCACGTCGTAGAGCACTTCCTTCGGAAATTATCGGACTTATCGCGGTGGTTAAAATTTTGCTCTGGGAATTATTCCGCTCTATCTCCGATATATATTCTAATATTGTGTGAATGTTACAAATCCAAAATGACTTCTTTTCCTTTTTTTTTTTGCTAAGATTCTAGGATTAATTTCTAATTAAGAGATTGTCTTAATTCAATTTTGGTTTAACTTAATTTCAATGCATATACATATTGTTAGATTATATATAAATAAAAATCTACCGAATTGATCTCGCTAATCAACAAATATTTTCATAAATAAATTTTAAATGCTTTATGTTGAAAATGATATTATATTACTAGCTGTAATAAAATATCATTTTCAACATAAAGCATTTAAAATTTATTTATGAAA